>NW_026519174.1:0-17000 GCF_947347685.1 Pleuronectes platessa
CGCCGCCGCCGAAGATGTGCGCGGCAGGAGATTTGCACCGCAGGAGATGTACACCGCAGGAGATGTGCGCAGCAGATGATGTGCACCGCAGGAGATGTTCACGCAGGAGATGTGCACGCAGGAGAAGTGCGCCGCAGGAGATGTGCGCCGCAGGAGATGTACATAGCAGAAGATGTGCGCAGCAGGAGATGTGCACCGCAGGAGATGAGTGCCGCAGAAGATGTGCGCCGCAGGATGTGTGCGGAGATGTGCACCGCAGGAGATGTGCGCAGCAGGAGATGTGCACCGCAGGAGATGTGCACCGCAGGAGATGTGCACCGCAGGAGATGTGCGCAGCAGGAGATTGGCACGCAGGAGATGTGCGCCGCAGGATGTGTGCGCACAGTTTTTTTATTAATTTTATTTATGTGCACCGCATGTTCTGCAATGCAGGAGATGTGCGCAGCAGGAGATTTGCGCCGCAGGAGATGTGCGCCGCAGGAGATGTGCGCCGCAGGAGATGTACATAGCAGGAGATGTGCACGCAGGAGATGTGCGCCGCAGGAGATGTACAAAGCAGGAGATGTGCGCCGCAGGCGATATGCGCCACCGGAGATGTGCACCGCAGGAGATGTGCTCCGCAGGAGATCTGCACGCAGGAGATGTGCGCAGCAGGATGTGTGCACACAGTTTTTTTATTAATTTGATGTAATAATATTTTTTTGTAAATAAATGTTTTATTTATGTGCACCGCAGGGTGTGCGCCGCAGGACGTGCGCCGCAAGAGATGTGCACCGCAGGAGATGTGCGCAGCAGGAGATGTACACTGCAGGAGATATGCGCCGCAGGAGATGAGTGCCGCAGGAGATGTGCGCCGCAGGATGTGTGCGCACAGTTTTTTTAGGAATTTGAGTTAATTATTATTATTTTTTGTAAATAAATGTTTCATTTATGTGCACCGCAGGGTGTGCGACGAGGGAGGGTCACTGCAGGAGATTTGCGCAGCGGGAGATGTGCGCCACTGGAGATGTGCGCCGCAGGAGATGTGCACGCAGGAGATGTGCACGCAGGAGATGTGCGCCGCAGGAGATGTGCGCCGCAGGAGATGTACATAGCAGGAGATGTGCACCGCAGGAGATGTGCACGCAGGAGATGTGCACGCAGGAGATGTGCGCCGCAGGAGATGTGCGCCGCAGGAGATGTACATAGCAGGAGATGTGCGCCGCAGGAGATGTGCGCCGCAGAAGATGTGCCCCGCAGGAGATGTACATAGCAGGAGATGTGCGCCGCAGGAGATGTGCGCCGCAGGAGATGTGCGCCGCAGGATGTGTAGGCACAGTTTTTTTATTAATTTTATTTATGTGCATCTTATGTTCTGCAATGCAGGAGATGTGCGCAGCAGGAGATTTGCGCCGCAGGATGTGTGCGCACAGTTTTTTTATTAATTTTATTTATGTGCATCTTATGTTCTGCAATGCAGGAGATGTGCGCAGCAGGAGATGTGCACCGCAGGCGATATGCGCAGCAGGAGATGTGTGCCGCAGTTTTTTTATTAATTTGATTTTATTTTTTTATTGTTTTGTAAATAAATGTTTCATTTATGTGCAACGCAGGGTGTTTTCGCCGCAGGATGTGCGCCGCAAGAGATATGCACCGGCGGAGATGTGCGCAGCAGGAGATGTGCACCGCAGGAGATGTGTACGCAGGAGATATGCGCCGCAGGAGATGAGTGCCGCAGGAGATGAGTGCCGCAGGAGATGTGCGCCGCAGGCTGTGTGCGCACAGTTTTTTTAGGAATTTGAGTTAATTATTATTATTTTTTGTAAATAAATGTTTCATTTATGTGCACCGCAGGGTGTGCGCCACAAGAGATGTGCACCGCCGGAAATGTGCGCAGCAGGAGATGTGCACCGCAGGAGATGTGCGCAGCAGGAGATGTGTGCCGCAGGAGATGTGCTCAGCAGGAGATGTGCACCACTTGAGATGTGCGCTGCAGGAGATGTGCGCCGCAGGCGATATGCGCAGTAGGAGATGTGTGCCGCAGTGTTTTTATTAATATGATTTCATTTTAATTTTTTTTGTAATTTAACTGTTTTATTTATGTGCAACGCAGGGTTCTCAACGCAGGATGTGCGCCGCAAGAGATATGCACCGCAGGAGATGTGCGCAACAGGAGATGTGCACCGCAGGAGAAGTGCACGCAGGAGATTAGCACGCAGGAGATGTGCGCCGCAGGATGTGTGCATACAGTTTTTTTATTAATTTGAGTTAAATATTATAATTTATTTGTAAATAAATGTTTCATTTATGTGCAACGAAGGGTGTGCGCCGCAGGATGTGCGCCGCCGCCGAAGATGTGCGCGGCAGGAGATTTGCACCGCAGGAGATGTACACCGCAGGAGATGTGCGCAGCAGGAGATGTGCACCGCAGGAGATGTTCACGCAGGAGATGTGCACGCAGGAGAAGTGCGCCGCAGGAGATGTGCGCCGCAGGAGATGTACATAGCAGAATATGTGCGCAGCAGGAGATGTGCACCGCAGGAGATGAGTGCCGCAGAAGATGTGCGCCGCAGGATGTGTGCGGAGATGTGCACCGCAGGAGATGTGCGCAGCAGGAGATGTGCACCGCAGGAGATGTGCACCGCAGGAGATGTGCACCGCAGGAGATGTGCGCAGCAGGAGATTGGCACGCAGGAGATGTGCGCCGCAGGATGTGTGCGCACAGTTTTTTTATTAATTTTATTTATGTTCACCGCATGTTCTGCAATGCAGGAGATGTGCGCAGCAGGAGATTTGCGCCGCAGGAGATGTGCGCCGCAGGAGATGTGCGCCGCAGGAGATGTACATAGCAGGAGATGTGCACGCAGGAGATGTGCGCCGCAGGAGATGTACAAAGCAGGAGATGTGCGCCGCAGGCGATATGCGCCACCGGAGATGTGCACCGCAGGAGATGTGCGCCACAGGAGATCTGCACGCAGGAGATGTGCGCAGCAGGATGTGTGCACACAGTTTTTTTATTAATTTGATGTAATAATATTTTTTTGTAAATAAATGTTTTATTTATGTGCACCGCAGGGTGTGCGCCGCAGGACGTGCGCCGCAAGAGATGTGCACCGCAGGAGATGTGCGCAGCAGGAGATGTACACTGCAGGAGATGTGCGCAGCAGGAGATGTGCACCGCAGGAGATGTGTACGCAGGAGATATGCGCCGCAGGAGATGAGTGCCGCAGGAGATGTGCGCCGCAGGATGTGTGCGCACAGTTTTTTTAGGAATTTGAGTTAATTATTATTATTTTTTGTAAATAAATGTTTCATTTATGTGCACCGCAGGGTGTGCGACGAGGGAGGGTCACTGCAGGAGATTTGCGCAGCGGGAGATGTGCGCCACTGGAGATGTGCGCCGCAGGAGATGTGCTCAGCAGGAGATGTGCACCACTTGAGATGTGCGCTGCAGGAGATGTGCGCCGCAGGCGATATGCGCAGTAGGAGATGTGTGCCGCAGTGTTTTTATTAATATGATTTCATTTTAATTTTTTTTGTAATTTAACTGTTTTATTTATGTGCAACGCAGGGTTCGCAACGCAGGATGTGCGCCGCAAGAGATATGCACCGCAGGAGATGTGCGCAACAGGAGATGTGCACCGCAGGAGAAGTGCACGCAGGAGATTAGCACGCAGGAGATGTGCGCCGCAGGATGTGTGCATACAGTTTTTTTATTAATTTGAGTTAATTATTATAATTTATTTGTAAATAAATGTTTCATTTATGTGCAACGAAGGGTGTGCGCCGCAGGATGTGCGCCGCCGCCGAAGATGTGCGCGGCAGGAGATTTGCACCGCAGGAGATGTACACCGCAGGAGATGTGCGCAGCAGGAGATGTGCACCGCAGGAGATGTTCACGCAGGAGATGTGCACGCAGGAGAAGTGCGCCGCAGGAGATGTGCGCCGCAGGAGATGTACATAGCAGAAGATGTGCGCAGCAGGAGATGTGCACCGCAGGAGATGAGTGCCGCAGAAGATGTGCACCGCAGGATGTGTGCGGAGATGTGCACCGCAGGAGATGTGCGCAGCAGGAGATGTGCACCGCAGGAGATGTGCACCGCAGGAGATGTGCACCGCAGGAGATGTGCGCAGCAAGAGATTGGCACGCAGGAGATGTGCGCCGCAGGATGTGTACAAAGCAGGAGATGTGCGCCGCAGGCGATATGCGCCACCGGAGATGTGCACCGCAGGAGATGTGCGCCGCAGGAGATCTGCACGCAGGAGATGTGCGCAGCAGGATGTGTGCACACAGTTTTTTTATTAATTTGATGTAATAATATTTTTTTGTAAATAAATGTTTTATTTATGTGCACCGCAGGGTGTGCGCCGCAGGACGTGCGCCGCAAGAGATGTGCACCGCAGGAGATGTGCGCAGCAGGAGATGTACACTGCAGGAGATGTGCGCAGCAGGAGATGTGCACCGCAGGAGATGTGTACGCAGGAGATATGCGCCGCAGGAGATGAGTGCCGCAGGAGATGTGCGCCGCAGGATGTGTGCGCACAGTTTTTTTAGGAATTTGAGTTAATTATTATTTTTTTTTGTAAATAAATGTTTCATTTATGTGCACCGCAGGGTGTGCGACGAGGGAGGGTCACTGCAGGAGATGTGCGCCGCAGGAGATGTGCGCCACTGGAGATGTGCACCGCAGGAGATGTGCACGCAAGAGATGTGCACGCAGGAGATGTGCGCCGCAGGAGATGTGCGCCGCAGGAGATGTACATAGAAGGAGATGTGCACGCAGGAGATGTGCGCCGCAGAAGATGTGCGCCGCAGGAGATGTACATAGCAGGAGATGTGCACCGCAGGAGATGTGCACGCAGGAGATGTGCACGCAGGAGATGTGCGCCGCAGGAGATGTGCGCCGCAGGAGATGTACATAGCAGGAGATGTGCACGCAGTAGATGTGCGCCGCAGGAGATGTGCGCCGCAGGAGATGTACATAGCAGGAGATGTGCACCGCAGGAGATGTGCGCCGCAGGAGATGTGCGCCGCAGGATGTGTGCGCACAGTTTTTTTATTAATTTTATTTATGTGCATCTTATGTTCTGCAATGCAGGAGATGTGCGCAGCAGGAGATTTGTGCCGCAGGATTTGTGCGCACAGTTTTTTTATTAATTTGAGTTAATTATTATAATTTTCTTTTTAAATAAATGTTTCATTTATGTGCAACGCAGGGTGTGCGCCGCAGGATGTGCGCCGCAAGAGATGTGCACCGCAGGAGATGTGCGCAGCAGGAGATGTGCACTGCAGGACATGTGCGCCGCAGGAGATGTGAGTCGCAGGAGATGTGCGCCGCAGGATGTGTGCGCACAGTTTTTTTATTAATTTTATTTATGTGCATCTTATGTTCTGCAATGCAGGAGATGTGCGCAGCAGGAGATTTGTGCCGCGGGATGTGTGCGCACAGTTTTTTTATTAATTTGAGTTAATTATTATAATTTTCTTTTTAAATAAATGTTTCATTTATGTGCAACGCAGGGTTTGCGCTGCAGGATGTGCGCCGCAAGAGATGTGCACCGCAGGAGATGTGCGCAGCAGGCGATATGCGCAGCAGGAGATGTGTGCCGCAGTTTTTTTATTAATTTGATTTTATTTTTTTATTTTTTTGTAAATAAATGTTTCATTTATGTGCAACGCAGGGTGTGCGCCGCAGGAGGTGCGCCGCAAGAGATATGCACCGGCGGAGATGTGCGCAGCAGGAGATGTGCACCGCAGGAGATGTGTACGCAGGAGATATGCGTCGCAGGAGATGAGTGCCGCAGGAGATGTGCGCCGCAGGCTGTGTGCGCACAGTTTTTTTAGGAATTTGAGTTAATTATTATTATTTTTAGTAAATAAATGTTTCATTTATGTGCACCGCAGGGTGTGCGACGAGGGAGGGTCACTGCAGGAGATTTGCGCAGCAGGAGATGTGCGCCACTGGAGATGTGCACCGCAGGAGATGTGCACGCAGGAGATGTGCACGCAGGAGATGTGCGCCGCAGGAGATGTGCACCGCAGGAGATGTACATAGCAGGAGATGTGCACGCAGGACATGTGCGCCGCAGGAGATGTACAAAGCAGGAGATGTGCGCCGCAGGCGATATGCGCCACCGGAGATGTGCACCGCAGGAGATGTGCGCCGCAGGAGATCTGCACGCAGGAGATGTGCAACGCAGGAGATGTGCACAGCAGGAGATTTGCGCAGCAGGATGTGTGCACACAGTTTTTTTATTAATTTGATGTAATAATATTTTTTTGTAAATAAATGTTTCATTTATGTGCACCGCAGGGTGTGCGCCGCAGGATGTGCGCCGGAAGATATGTGCACCGCAGGAGATGTGCGCAGCAGGAGATGCGCGCCGCAGGAGATGTGCACCGCAGGAGAAGTGCACGCAGGAGATTAGCACGCAGGAGATGTGCGCTGCAGGATGTGTGCGCACAGTTTTTTTATTAATTTGAGTTAATTATTATAATTTATTTGTAAATAAATGTTTCATTTATGTGCAACGAAGGGTGTGCGCCGCAGGATGTGCACCGCCGCCGGAGATGTGCGCGGCAGGAGATGTGCACCGCAGGAGATGTACACCGCAGGAGATGTGCGCAGCAGGAGATGTGCACCGCAGGAGATGTGTACGCAGGAGATATGCGCCGCAGGAGATGAGTGCCGCAGGAGATGTGCGCCGCAGGATGTGTGCGCACAGTTTTTTTAGGAATTTGAGTTAATTATTATTATTTTTTGTAAATAAATGTTTCATTTATGTGCACCGCAGGGTGTGCGACGAGGGAGGGTCACTGCAGGAGATTTGCGCAGCAGGAGATGTGCGCCACTGGAGATGTGCGCCGCAGGAGATGTGCACGTAGGAGATGTGCACGCAGGAGATGTGCGCCGCAGGAGATGTGCGCCGCAGGAGATGTACATAGCAGGAGATGTGCACCGCAGGAGATGTGCACGCAGGAGATGTGCACGCAGGAGATTTGCGCCGCAGGAGATGTACATAGCAGGAGATGTGTACGCAGGAGATATGCGCCGCAGAAGATGTGCGCCGCAGGAGATGTACATAGCAGGAGATGTGCACCGCAGGAGATGTGCGCCGCAAGAGATGTGCACCGCAGGCGATATGCGCAGCAGGAGATGTGTGCCGCAGTTTTTTTATTAATTTGATTTAATTTTAATTTTTTTGTAAATAACTGTTTTATTTATGTGCAACGCAGGGTTCGCAACGCAGGATGTGCGCCGCAAGAGATATGCACCGCAGGAGATGTGCGCAACAGGAGATGTGCACCACAGGAGATGTGCGCAGCAGGAGATGTGCACCGCAGGAGATGTGCTCCGCAGGAGATGTGCACCGCAGGAGAAGTGCACGCAGGAGATTAGCACGCAGGAGATGTGCGCCGCAGGATGTGTGCGCACAGTTTTTTTATTAATTTGAGTTAATTATTATAATTTATTTGTAAATAAATGTTTCATTTATGTGCAACGAAGGGTGTGCGCCGCAGGATGTGCACCGCCGCCGGAGATGTGCGCGGCAGGAGATGTGCACCGCAGGAGATGTACACCGCAGGAGATGTGCGCAGCAGGAGATGTGCACCGCAGGAGATGTGTACGCAGGAGATATGCGCCGCAGGAGATGAGTGCCGCAGGAGATGTGCGCCGCAGGATGTGTGCGCACAGTTTTTTTAGGAATTTGAGTTAATTATTATTATTTTTTATAAATAAATGTTTCATTTATGTGCACCGCAGGGTGTGCGACGAGGGAGGGTCACTGCAGGAGATTTGCGCAGCAGGAGATGTGCGCCACTGGAGATGTGCACCGCAGGAGATGTGCACGCAGGAGATGTGCACGCAGGAGATGTGCGCCGCAGGAGATGTGCGCCGCAGGAGATGTACATAGCAGGAGAAGTGCACGCAGGAGATGTGCGCCGCAGGAGATGTGCGCCGCAGGAGATGTGCACCGCAGGAGATGTGCACGCAGGAGATGTGCACGCAGGAGATGTGCGCCGCAGGAGATGTGCGCCGCAGGAGATGTACATAGCAGGAGATGTGCACGCAGGAGATGTAGGCCGCAGAAGATGTGCGCCACAGGAGATGTACATAGCAGGAGATGTGCACCGCAGGAGATGTGCGCCGCAGGAGATGTGCGCCGCAGGATGTGTGCGCACAGTTTTTTTATTAATTTTATTTATGTGCATCTTATGTTCTGCAATGCAGGAGATGTGCGCAGCAGGAGATTTGCGCCGCAGGATGTGTGCGCACAGTTTTTTTATTAATTTGAGTTAATTATTATAATTTTCTTTTTAAATAAATGTTTCATTTATGTGCAACGCAGGGTGTGCGCCGCAGGATGTGCGCCGCAAGAGATGTGCACCGCAGGAGATGTGCGCAGCAGGAGATGTGCACTGCAGGAGATGTGGGCCGCAGGAGATGTGAGTCGCAGGAGATGTGCGCCGCAGGCGATATGCGCCGCAGGAGATGTGCGCCGCAGGAGATTTACATAGCAGGAGATGTGCACGCAGGACATGTGCGCCGCAGGAGATGTACAAAGCAGGAGATGTGCGCCGCAGGCGATATGCGCCACCGGAGATGTGCACCGCAGGAGATGTGCGCCGCAGGAGATGTGCGCCGCAGGATGTGTGCGCACAGTTTTTTTATTAATTTTATTTATGTGCATCTTATGTTCTGCAATGCAGGAGATGTGCGCAGCAGGAGATTTGCGCCGCAGGATGTGTGCGCACAGTTTTTTTATTAATTTGAGTTAATTATTATAATTTTCTCTTTAAATAAATGTTTCATTTATGTGCAACGCAGGGTGTGCGCCGCAGGATGTGCGCCGCAAGAGATGTGCACCGCAGGAGATGTGCGCAGCAGGAGATGTGCACTGCAGGAGATGTGCGCCGCAGGAGATGTGAGTCGCAGGAGATGTACATAGCAGGAGATGTGCGCCGCAGGCGATATGCGCAGCAGGAGATGTGTGCCGCAGATTTTTTATTAATTAGATTTTATTTTTTTATTTTTTTGTAAATAAATGTTTCATTTATGTGCAACGCAGGGTGTGCGCCGCAGGAGGTGCGCCGCAAGAGATATGCACCGGCGGAGATGTACGTAGCAGGAGATGTGCACCGCAGGAGATGTGTACGCAGGAGATATGCGTCGCAGGAGATGAGTGCCGCAGGAGATGTGCGCAGCAGGCTGTGTGCGCACAGTTTTTTTAGGAATTTGAGTTAATTATTATTATTTTTTGTAAATAAATGTTTCATTTATGTGCACCGCAGGGTGTGCGACGAGGGAGGGTCACTGCAGGAGATTTGCGCAGCAGGAGATGTGCGCCACTGGAGATGTGCACCGCAGGAGATGTGCACGCAGGAGATGTGCACGCAGGAGATGTGCGCCGCAGGAGATGTGCGCCGCAGGAGATGTACATAGCAGGAGATGTGCACGCAGGACATGTGCGCCGCAGGAGATGTACAAAGCAGGAGATGTGCGCCGCAGGCGATATGCGCCACCGGAGATGTGCACCGCAGGAGATGTGCAACGCAGGAGATGTGCACAGCAGGAGATGTGCGCAGCAGGATGTGTGCACACAGTTTTTTTATTAATTTGATGTAATAATATTTTTTTGTAAATAAATGTTTCATTTATGTGCACCGCAGGGTGTGCGCCGCAGGATGTGCGCCGCAAGAGATGTGCACGGTGGACTCTCGGTTGCGACTAATGGAGTAGCACGTGTTTCTCTGAGCTCCTGCAACAACTTTTAAAAAATCCTATTTTAGGTACACCTGCTGCATCTTTCTTCGGTGTGTATTTTTTCCACCTTCATATTCTGAATTTCAGCCGTCTTTTTGCCGACCAAAATGCCTCCAAAAGCCAAGCCACCTGTACAACTGCCGCGGCCTGCTGCACACACTGCATCCCCGCCTCGTAGTGACTCCTCCACCTGCCTGGTCGAAGCTGCCGGTGAGGCTCCGCCACACGATTTCAAGGCCGAACTCCTCTCGTCACTCCGTGTTGAGATGGCGGCTATTTTCAAAACTGAGCTTCAAGCTGCTTTGACCGAGACCTTGTCAAGCATCAAGACTGAGCTACAGGCAGTGAAGTCGGAGTTATCCAGCAGCATTACAAACATCCAGTCTGAGGTGCGTACTCTGAAGAACACCGTAGGTGAAATGGAAACATCGCTCTCCTCCTGCACCGATGACATTACTACCATACAGGCTAAAGTGGAGCATCTGTCAACTGAGCTGATAAAACTGGACAATAAATGCGAGGATTTGGAGGCGAGATCGCGGCGCAATAACATACGATTAGTGGGAATTCCTGAAGATTTTTCCACCTTTTCTGCTGCTGTGGATGTTTCCTCTCTGCTCAAGGAGGCGTTTAACCTGGAGAAGGAGCCTCTCGTGGACCGCGCACATCGTACTCTCCAGCCGAAGCCGAAGCCCGGAGAGCGCCCTCGCCCCATAATCGCTCGTCTACACTATCATACAGAGTGTGTGGACATATTGCGCCGAGCCAGGACCCAGCAACGGATCAAGATCGGAGAGCTGAGTTTCTCTGTCTTTCCCGACCATACCCCGAAGACGGCTCGTGCCCGAGCCGCATTCAATGATGTCCGTCGCCGGCTCCGCGAAATACCGGGGATCCGCTATGGTCTGCTATACCCGGCGCGCCTCCGGGTCACTCACAACGGTGCGGAGAGGAGGTTCGATTCAGCAGAGGAGGCCAGCGCATTCATCAGTTCGCTCAACAAGTAAGAGAACCGAGAGGTGATGCACACCGTTGAGGAAGCAGTGACAGTTAATATTGACATTTATTACTCTTTTCAGATAATCTGTTTCCTCTTATTTTCATTAACACACAGTATGTGGTTTTCAGTTTAACTTGGTCTTGATTGGTTGTACCTTCATGTCAAATGTTGCTAGGCTTGCAGGAGCTGAACCCGAAGCTTGTTAGTTATGCAAAAAGCCGAAAGTGTTCGTTTTAGGGATCTGACTCCTTGTGGAGTTAGCACTGGGTTCTCCATCGTTTGGGGATGGGGACGTTGTAAGTGCAATTGGGGGGAGGGGGGGTGGTTCAATGTGTTTTTTTTGTTTTTTGTTTTTCTCTGTTTTTTGTTTTGTTTTGCTTATTGTTTTGTTTTTTCTTCTTCTTCTTCCTTTTTCTTCTTCTTCCTTCCTTGGGGATCCGCATTCAGTCTATTTCTATCTCTAAGGATTTAACATATGGCCACCAATACTAATACTTCTGATGTTCCACTCACTGGGTCCTCAATGAGATTATTGAGCTGGAATATTAAAGGCATGGGGAGTCCAATTAAGAGATCAAGGATATTTGCTCATTTGAAACGTCTTAAAGCGGACTTAGTGTTTCTGCAGGAAACCCACATGCGCACTAAAGATCAGGTCAGACTTAAATGTCCCTGGGTTTCTGAGGTGTTTCACTCTAATTTCAACTCTAAGGCCAGAGGGGTTGCTATTTTAATTAGTAAGTCAATTCAGTTTTCAGCTTCTAAGGTGATATCAGACAAAAACGGCAGATACTTAATTGTTGCAGGTACGCTATTCCATATTCCCATTTTATTAGTTAACATATATGCCCCCAATTTCGATGATCCACACTTTATGAATAAGCTATTTGAACGTCTTCCCTCATTGAACAACAGCCTCCTTATAATTGGCGGGGACATGAACTGTGTAATTGATCCCAACCTAGACCGCTCCACCCACGAAATCTGACCCCTTCTTCAATGTCGAGGTCACTTTCAGATTTTGTGTCCAAGAACGGTTGCACTGATCCTTGGAGATTTTATAACCCTCGTAATAAGGAATATTCCTTCTTTTCTCAGATGCATCAATCTTTCTCTCGGATTGATTATTTTATTGATGCTAAACTAATTTCCAAAGTACTGGCTGTTAATTATCATCCTATTGTTATTTCTGACCACGCCCCTCTTTCATTAGATATTCAGTTCTCCTCACAACCCCGGTACTCAACACCTTGGAGGTTCAATACATTACTTCTTTCAGATGATAAGTTCACCAAATTTATTACAACTAAAATTGATGATTATATCTCTCTAAATCAAAATGATATGGAACCAATTTCATGTTCACTGCTGTGGGAATCATTAAAAGCATACTTGCGGGGACAAATTATTTCCTACTCTGTCCACTTGAATAAGTCCCGTAAAGCCAAATTGCAAGAAATCTCTATCAATATCACCAAATTGGACCAACAACTCGCTACTTGCCCCTCTCCCAGTTTACTCAAACAGCGTGTTGAATTACAGACTGAATATGATCTCATCACCACCAGTGATGCAGAGCGACTTCTTTTACGATCACGCTCCACATATTATGAACATGGTGACAAGGCAAGTCGGCTCCTGGCTCATCAACTACGTCGCCAGGCTGCCTCACGTACGATCCCTCAAATAAAAGATTCATCTGGCTCATTGCATAAGGATCCCGCCACCATTAATTCTGTCTTTCACTCATTCTATTCTTCTCTATATAAGTCTGAATCTCCACCTGACACCACTGAATTGAATTCATTCCTAGATAGCCTCAACTTTCCTGTGATAAGCTCAGATGCTGCTAAAAAACTTGACTCACCATTAACGGTAGAAGAAATCACTTTCGCTGCGAGAGGTATGCAGAATAACAAAGCTCCTGGCCCTGATGGATTTCCAGTGGAATTTTTTAAGAGATTTCAGGATAGATTGTCCCCTTTACTACATGCTGTTTATAAGGAATCACTGGAACATGGCACTCTCCCTCCCACTTTAAGGCAAGCCTCCATAAGTCTCCTCTTAAAAAAAGATAAGGATCCGAATCTCTGCGGCTCATACAGACCTCTCTCATTAATAAATGTAGATGCTAAGATCCTTGCTAAAGCTTTGGCCTATCGCCTGGAGAACATTGTACCAACTATTGTCTCACATGAGCAAACTGGATTTGTTAAGGGGCGGCAGTTATTCTTTAACGTCCGAACACTCCTAAATATTATTTACTCTAAAACTGCCACAACAACACCTGAAGTAGTGATATCGGTCGATGCTGAAAAAGCATTCGATAGGGTTGAATGGGACTATTTATTTACTGTACTAAAGAGGTTTGGACTGGGTAATGGGTTCATTTCGTGGATACGTCTCCTTTACATATCACCACAAGCAAACATTTCCACTAATGGCATTCAGTCCAATTTTTTCACTCTAACCCGTGGCACCAGACAGGGGTGTCCCCTATCTCCTCTATTGTTCGCGCTAGCTATAGAGCCCCTGTCAATCTTTCTGAGGTCCTCCTCCACTTTTACTGGGATCTCACGATTGGGCACAGAATTTAAGCTGTCACTTTATGCGGATGACTTATTATTGTACGTCTCAGATCCTGTCCTTTCCATTCCCACAATTGTATCTGCTTTCCAGAGATTTGGTTCATTCTCAGGCTATAAAGTGAATACTTCTAAAAGTGAATGCTATCCTGTCAATGCTTCAGCATCACAGCTCACACAGTCAGATGTCCCTTTCAAAATGAGTCTTTCTGGCTTTAAGTATCTCGGGATCAACGTAACCAGAACGTTAAATTCTCTTTTTTCTGCTAATTTCTCACCTTTAATGTCTAAAATTAAATCTGACCTCCAAAGATGGAGGAGCTTACCTCTTTCGTTAATTGGAAGAATTAACGCGGTTAAGATGAACATTTTGCCCAAATTTCTTTTTTTGTTCCATTGTCTCCCACTTTTCCTGCCAAAGCAGTTTTTTAAAACAATTGATCAAACTATTTCTGACTTCTTATGGTGTGGAAAGGCTCCTAGGATCCGCAAATCCACACTTCAGAGATGTAAATTCAATGGCGGATTGGCACTTCCGAATTTCCAACTGTATTATTGGGCGACACATATTCAAAAAATGTCATTTTGGTTCAAGTCAGTGAATCTGCCATGGTGTCACCTGGAGGCACAGTCATGTGTTTCATCCTCCTTACCTGCTCTACTTACTTCTTCTATTCCATCCAACCTCTCTGGCTTCACAAATAATCAAGTGGTCCACTCCACACTTAAAATTTGGTATCAGTTTAGGAAACACTTCAAATTTAAATCAACATCTACTTTAGCTCCTTTACTGAACAATCATTTATTTCGACCTCCGCTCACAGATTCAACCTTTCTCACATGGCATAATAAAGGCCTGAAATGTTTTGAAGATCTTTACAAGGATGGTATTTTTCGCAGCTTTACAGATCTCTCAGGAGAATTTCATCTCCCACCTTCTCATCTCTTTCGATACTTTCAAATTAGACACTGCGCTAAAGCATTGTTTCCAGTTTTTCCCTCCTCGCCGCCGACCCTACAGTGGGAGGTGCTCTTAAACCACGATCCACTTCAAAAATCACTCATCTCTAAAGTTTATAATGAACTTCTGTCCTTTGATTGCTCTCCAGTTACTAAAATTAGGGCTGCCTGGGAAGATGAACTAGATCTGAATTTGGAGGATGACTGGTGGGACACTGCTCTTAAGAAAATTCACACAAGTTCATCCTGCGCTCGTCTCACACTTATACAGTTTAAAGTAGTGTTTAGAGTCCACTTTTCTAAAGCGCGACTGTCGAAAATCTATCCCAGTATCACTGACAAATGCGACAAATGTCATGCCTCATCCTGCAATTTAACCCATATGTTCTACTCTTGTCCGCTACTCTCTTGCTTTTGGCTGAATTATTTTGACACCATGTCAAAAATACTCTCAGTGACTATAAAAGTCTCCCCCCATGTTGCCATATTCGGGCTCCCAGAGAACCATAACCGGTTTACCTCTACACAATTAGACATTTTAGCTTTTACTTCCTTACTGGCAAGACGCCATCTTCTTTTCCACTGGAAGTCGACTAAAGCTCCCTCTAGTACTCAGTGGCTCAACGACACCATGTCTCTTCTAAAGCTGGAAAAGATCAGATATTCAGTAAAAGGCAGCTCTAACAAATTTTATAGTAAGTGGCTTCCCTTTCTTACATTCTTCCACTCTCTCCAGTCCCTGCCCCCTGATTGACGGAACCCCCCCTCTCTCTCTCTTTTCTCTCTTTCTTCTTCCTTTTTATTCATTCATTTATTTATTTATTTTATTTATATATATTTTTTTTTTTATTTATGTATATTTTATTTTTTCTTTCCTTTTAATTTGTTTATACTGTGCAGCTTTAATACTTAATTGTTACTTAATATAATTTCCAGTTATCTATCTATCATTATTGTTGTTGTTTTCATTGAGTTGTGTAATGTGTTGTTTGCTGGACCACGTTCATGTGGTCCATAAAATAAGAAAAACTTCCTAGGAGGAAGACTGTATATACTACTCTTGATCAAGATGCGCAATGTTTTTGTGGTATCAATGTCTTTGTGTATTGCTGATTGTCGTGCTGAGATTTTATGATACCCAATGTAAATTTGACATTGATTTCTGTCCTACTGTGCCATACCTCCTAATAAAAATATTAATAAAAAAAAAAAAGATGTGCACCGCAGGAGATGTGCGCAGCAGGAGATGTGCGCCGCAGGAGATGTGCACCGCAGGAGAAGTGCACGCAGGAGATTAGCACGCAGGAGATGTGCGCCGCAGGATGTGTGCGCACAGTTTTTTTATTAATTTGAGTTAATTATTATAATTTATTTGTAATTAAATGTTTCATTTATGTGCAACGAAGGGTGTGCGCCGCAGGATGTGCACTGCCGCCGGAGATGTGCGCGGCAGGAGATGTGCACCGCCGGAGATGTACACCGCAGGAGATGTGCGCAGCAGGAGATGTGCACCGCAGGAGATGTGTACGCAGGAGATATGCGCCGCAGGAGATGAGTGCCGCAGGAGATGTGCGCCGCAGGATGTGTGCGCACAGTTTTTTTAGGAATTTGAGTTAATTATTATTATTTTTTGTAAATAAATGTTTCATTTATGTGCACCGCAGGGTGTGCGACGAGGGAGGGTCACTGCAGGAGATTTGCGCAGCAGGAGATGTGCGCCACTGGAGATGTGCGCCGCAGGAGATGTGCACGCAGGAGATGTGCACGCAGGAGATGTGCGCCGCAGGAGATGTGCGCCGCAGGAGATGTACATAGCAGGAGATGTGCACGCAGGAGATGTGCGCCGCAGGAGATGTACAAAGCAGGAGATGTGCGCCGCAGGTGATATGCGCCACCGGAGATGTGCACCGCAGGAGATGTGCGCCGCAAGAGATCTGCACGCAGGAGATGTGCAACGCAGGAGATGTGCACAGCAGGAGATGTGCGCAGCAGGATGTGTGCACAGAGTTTTTTTATTAATTTGATGTAATAATATTTTTTTTTAAATAAATGTTTTATTTATGTGCACCGCAGGGTGTGCGCCGCAGGATGTGCGCCGCAGGAGATGTGCAACGCAGGAGATGTGCACCGCAGGAGATGTGTGCCGCAGAAGATGTGCGCAGCAGGAGATGTGCGTCACAGGAGATGTGCAGAGCAGGAGAAGTGCGCAGCAGGAGATGTGCAGAGCAGGAGATGTGCGTTGCAGGATTAGTGCGCACAGTTTTTTTATTAATTTGAGTTAATTATTATTTTTTTTTGTAAGTAAATGTTTCATTTATGTGCACCGCAGGGTGTGCGCCGCAAGAGATGTGCACCGCCGGAAATGTGCGCAGCAGGAGATGTGCACCGCAGGAGATGTGTACGCAGGAGATATGCGCCGCAGGAGATGAGTGCCGCAGGAGATGTGCGCCGCAGGATGTGTGCGCACAGTTTTTTTAGGAATTTGAGTTAATTATTATTATTTTTTGTAAATAAATGTTTCATTTATGTGCACCGCAGGGTGTGCGACGAGGGAGGGTCACTGCAGGAGATTTGCGCAGCAGGAGATGTGCGCCACTGGAGATGTGCACCGCAGGAGATGTGCACGCAGGAGATGTGCACGCAGGAGATGTGCGCCGCAGGAGATGTGCACCGCAGGAGATGTACATAGCAGGAGATGTGCACGCAGGA
>NW_026519176.1:0-15816 GCF_947347685.1 Pleuronectes platessa
CAGAAAGCAGAAAGGTGTTCGCTCTTATTACACGACTCGTGACACCGGAGCAGAGGAAGGAGACGTCTCTGTGCATCAGTGACAATAACAACCGGGGCCGGTAACACGCCTGCTGGTGAGCCATCTATAGGAACAACAGCCTGCTGGGTGTGAGAACAAGGCCCGACACATCGCTTCAGCACCAACAGCTTAAGACGAGGACGCGGCTTAAAATACCCCGGCGACAAAAAAACAAAAGCGACACAGACGGATCATATTTACACGGATCTCACCGAGCGGCTCGTCCACGATGCCAGAAACTGAAGATATGTTCCAGGTGTAAAGCAATAGGAAGCTTAAGGAAATAAAGAAATAAAAGCAGAATACAAAGAGGTGTCAGTGATGTATGTTTGTTCTCGCGAGGCGGCAGATCAGTGTCGCTGGAAATTACGACGCGGCTGCTAACAATACAAACAAACGCCATCTGTGCCAAAACCATCCTGGACTGGTTTCACAAATATATATCAGGCTCTGCCCTCATTGTGTTGGGAAGTCGCTTTCTTATTCTTTTGTTAAATGTAAAATATACACTCACACACAATCACAAAAGGGGATTTTGTATAATTCTGATGGTTCTGTTTATCGGAACAATTCAGCAGCGGCGTAACCGGTTGCATAAATAAGTTTCTCTCCCGGTGACCTAAATATCTGATTTATGAAATATGCAAAAAACAAACGAGATCTTATAAACATGAGGCTCGCAGTGGCCACGTTCTTCGCCCATTAAAACCAGTCCCCCCCCGAATTACTCTCGCAATCCGCTGAACGCACCAGGCGTTGTGTCCCTCGGCTTATTGTGTAAACATGAACCCGGTTCTATCGGCGCTGTGATGCCGGTGATTCACGGCAAATCAATTCAGCAGAGATAAGATGAATCAGCTGAGATGAAGATGAAGATGAAGATGATGCAGATGAGGTATTTTTGGGGCATAAAAGGAACCAGCTGATTATGCACTGGCCTCTGCCGCCTGTTCCAGGAAGCTGGTGCACGGCAGAGATGCATGAGCCATACCCCCCCCCCGCCGCTTTGTGTGTGACTGCATGATGAATGATTGCCGGAGGGGGTGAGGAGGAAATGCAGCAGGGGCAGTTCTGACATCAGGGCATCATGGGATATACATGCACTGGCTTTGTTCACAGATCTGTCCCCCCCCCCCCCCCCCCCCCCTTTGTGCGGCGATTGACAGGTGGCGGCTCACGGCGAGTTGTTTATAGCCGGGCGAAGATTTGACGTTTTAAATCCTGCTTAAATCGCCGCTTTTGGACTTTTTCTCGGCACGTAAACAGACGCACACGCACACAGACACACACACACAGGGGGAGACACACAGCTCTCGGTGAGTTAGCGGTGTGTGATGGGATTAGCGTGACTCTGGTGAAACTTGGGCAGAGACCACACGGACTCTAATCTCTGACGAGAAGGTCAGAGTATCCCACAAAATAAATTACTCCCGAGCCAAAGGAGGAAATAAAAAAAAATAAAAAATATGCCCGAGTGCAAACACAGACACACACAAGGTTCTTCTGACATACAAAACTAAACAATACAAAATAAAAAATGGAGATTGAGCAGTTTTACATCGGTACACACCAGAATATTAAAGAGACTCGACAGTGTGCGATCGCCTTGTGTCTTTTGTCAACGACATTCAAGAGGCCGCAATCTGTTGTGTGTATTCTTTGGTGTGACCGGCATGTCTTATTGCTCAAAGGCCCAGGTGGGGATTTAACCAGAAACATTCCTCGTCTGAGCTCCGGCAAACAACACAACTCACGTCGCCTATTAAGCACAAATGAACTGCGAGAGTGCTTATACACAAATGCTCTTAAAAGTTTGTTGCTCGTCTCCCAGAGCAGTCCTCAGGATCGTGCGCTCGCATTCGGTAGTTAAGAGCTTCTCGATGTCGCCTGGAGAGGAGGAGAAGGATGAGGAGGAGGAGGAGAAGGATGAGGAGGAAGAGGAGGAGGAGGAGGAGGAGTAGTCCACTTTACTCGAGTAGCTTGCCTGAATCAACTGTTTGCAAAACAGCGGGATGATAAAAATGCTGAAGATTAAATGCAACAGATGGGCACACGAGAGCATTTCAGGTTAGAGTGCTTCTTAAAAACATGGCGTGATTTGCAGTGGAGAGAATCCAGCTCGCAGCGTTTTATGATTCGCCTAACGGGGGTTGATATATACGTCTGAGAGTAAAACACAAATTAAGCCTCAAATTAAACAGCGACGGTTATGTGCACCATTAACAATTGAAGTCAATCGGCAGTTAAATTTATGCTCCTGCAAGGGAAGACCGAAGCTTTCAGGACAAACGCTCAAACGTCAAGAGACACAAACATCCTCTGCTACTTCGGAGGGAAGAGGATGAATCACGGCTGAAGCTCCCGGTGTCTTTGGCTGCAGAACGTCAGCAGGAACAGAGACAGTCAGGAGTTAGAAATCAATTAATCAATTAATCAATTAAGAAACCTGTCTGTCTCTAGCCGGCCTTTATGTCGTCTAACCGGAGACGACAGCCATAAGAGAGCAAGGGAGTCACGGTGAAATGGGTTCACTGGAGTCACAGAAATCACACGAACATTCAAATCCTAACATCACACGAATAAATAATCTGGCAGAATCTCACCCCTGCATTTGTTCATATCGTTTATTTGGCATTTTTCCATTGTTTTTGTTTTTCTCTGAATTCTCCAGCTTCCTCCCACAGTCCAAACCCCCCCCCCCCCCCCCCCCACACACACACACACACACAGTTCAGCCCAGAGTTATAAAAGGGAAAGGCTGTTTATCTGGCCAACTGCCTCTCACCCAGTGTCAGCTGGGATCGACGCCTGCCCTCCACCAGATAAGCAGCGAGATGATGGACTGATGTTATATTTACTTTGACACGTTCTCCCTGTGTACTTTCCAGCCAAACATCTTTAATGCATCTGCTGCTGAACGCTCCCATCGATGCCATCTCTTTCTGAAAATCTACCTAAAGATCCACAACACGTGTGCTGTGGGTGAACCGGGCCGAGTCGATTGAGGCGCCTGCCTGGTCAGCCGTGTTCAGAGTGTTTGATAAAAGTCTCAGTGAGAAGAGTCGAGGTCAAACGGAGGAGGTTCTCTCCCACTGAGTCAGCAAAGCAAACGAGAAGCAGCTCCGGTCTAAATTAAACATTTTCCAGGTTTTTTATTCCGTGTTCTGAATTCTGAGATCTACACATTCACGCAGGCAGATACACAGAAAATCCCTCTGCTCTGCTCAATCTGTCGCTCTCCAGCTGGGAAACAAGGGTTAGACACACGGCATCGGCATTACACCGAAATATGAAAACAAAATATGAACAATAAGTTGCTGGACTTGCAGGAGAGAGAAGATCAATGAACAAAAACCAATAACATTGGAGATAATACGAATATTTTAACCGTCAACTAATCAATAAACTGAAATATGTTGCAAATGCCTCAGATAAGAATCTTTAAAACTGCAAATCTTTAAAATATACTGAATGGAATGTGTTTTAAACTCTGCCATGAGAACATTATAACCTTCAAACAGTTGAAATAAGTGCAAACATGTAGAATTTGGGTATGAACCCAGTCGTAGTACTTTGGTGAAACATCTCCGAGGTAGATTTCAAGATAAATTGAAGCTCTGGAGTCTTGAATGTGAATAGAAACGTGATGTGGAGAAAGAACATGAATAGAAAACACATCTTTTTCATCTAAACTATCTCAGCCTCATTGTGCTGTTTCCTCCTGATGTTAATCGAGGTGAAGGTTCGAGGCACTTCGGCTGTGGATGTGTCCTTGATGCCGAACTCACCGAGAGTCTTTAGTACACAACCTTTTGTATGTAAAAGAAAGAAATAAAGCCTTGGATAAAAAACATATTTTGTACGTGTTGTAGGACATTGTGGTAAAGTGGTTACACCTCAGAGGAAGGAGGTTCTGGAGGCTCTTCTGAGTTCTCCTCATGTCATCGGGGATCATCTCTGGTTAGAGACGTTTTTACTCCCAAGAAATTCAGTGTGGATAAATTTGAGACACCAAATTGCCCAAAGGTGTGAATGTGTTTGTCTGTGTGTGTCAGCCCGGAGGATAAATAGCTATCGACCTGTAGAGGGTGCCCCCCCCCCCCCCCTGCGAGTCTCAGAGGATGAGCAGTATACATATTGGACGGATGGATGTTGCCTCGGGGACAAATGTTTTCATTATGGTTTATGTCTGCTTGGTTTGTCGGTCAGTTAATTTTTGACACTTTCTAGAATGTATATTTCCTTGATTTCTCAGAATAATCCATGGATCTTGATAAAAACAACACAATCAGGGGGTAGAGGGACTGATATGCATGAGTTTGGGCAAATTGGAGCAGATCTACATAAAAATCTTGATCCGGTGAATTTGAAGGTGGCTTCATAAGGGGACTGTCGGGCCTTGGCAGAGGTTTGGACTCAACCGACATCCATTCCAGTTCGTCTCTATTTTCCAGTTATTCCAGCACAAACAGTCACATGGACCCACACAACCACACACACACACACTCACACACACCCACGCTCAGTATGGCTGTGTGTTGTTTGGCAGCACCTCCGTCACAGTGAAAGACCTCTTGTCTCTGGGCACCGGTGGAAACGACTGCCCTTTCATTAATCTCCCTGTCCGCAGTGCAGACCTCCCTTAATTACAGCCATTGTTTACCTTGGCGCTGGCACGCCCATTGAATTATTGATGGCCGCCCCTGCCCCAGTCAGTCGAAAGGCCCTCGCCAATGGGCACACGCCGCCCAATCAGAAGAGGACCTGCCAACACGTCCTGCCATGACAGTTCACTGAATTATTATGCTAATAGCAATTTGTGTTCTCCGACAGTGTGCGGCGGTGCGGAGAGCGGCGTGCCCACCGGTGCACGCTTTGCTGTGTCGGCGCTTGATCACATGATAAATGATCATTTAATGCAACAAATGGATGGTCAGGTGACATGAGAGCAGCTCCCCAGCGTCGTCTCTCACCACATTTCACAAAACATTATTGTCAATATCTTTGATTCTTCACGGTTCGTTCTTTAATTTACTGAATAAACAAAAAACGACCCTCGGATTTATTCAGATCTAAACGGCTCCTCGCCGACAATCTCCCTTACTGTTTATTGCATGAATGGAAATGCTTCTGAAGCATAATACGAGTCGCATCCAATTTGCCAAACCTGCCTTCAGTGGCCCATTATAACCCTCTAATGGCGTGCATATATGAAATCCCTCTATCTCTGCTGCAAATAAAAAAGCAACTGAGACCAAACCGAATCCATGAATGATTACCCCCCAACAATAAGTAAATCCGAAGGACTAAAATTCAATTTTCAGCAATCCTGGGGTCCTGCTGCGAGACACCATTCAAAGCTCGGGAGGATTTGGACTTAAAGCGACTTAGGGCTGATTTATGCACTAACCCAAACGGCTCTGCTGCTAAGAGAAGAAGAGCCGGAGCCCTCAGAAGGAGAACGTGTCTCTGTGTCTCACCGGAGCTTCACTCTGCATGACATCAGACGACAGGGCTCCACCGGGTGGAATCCAGCGTGCCCCCCCCCCCCCCCCTGGTGTCACGCCGCTAAGAGGCGCCCCCCCCCTCTCTCACTGCTCGGTGGAGCGACAGACGGTAAAAACAATATTCATCTTAAAAACGTCAGAATCGTTTGAGGTATGTGACGTGCTTGTGTTGACCAGTTCCGCTTCAGTATTCCAATCTAGAGGAGAATCGGGTTCTACGATGTATTACAGTGGACTTGACATCCTATTTGTCTCAAACTGTAATATGTTATATGTTGTGCCTCAGGATGCAGAGATGAAACCTTATCACGGCACACACTGCAATCATTTACAGTAGTGACATATCTGTACAATCCATTCTTTTATGATAATCTGCAAACCGATGGGCCCACAATCTTAATGGGGCTAAATATGAGGAAGAATATTTTATAAGTCTGTCAAGAACTTATTCAACAGTTTTGCATTAAAAGAAAAAAACACTGAATAAGATTCACATAGATTCCTCAAACTGGTCCTTTAATTGTTTTTGTATTCCCAGTGCCAAACCATGATAAACACAGAACATAACGTGTGCATGAATATAACAAACAAGTGGTGAGGTTTTTGACTTGGAGCTATCGGCAGCAAAAGCCTGAATTACCAGAAAGATACGACTTTGGAAAAACTCTGCAGCACAATCATCAAAACCCACAGGAAGTAGCTTATTCACCGAAATGTTGTGATCCTGTGACGGATCTACAGAGCCGCAGAACGCCGCTGCTTATTGAGCGAGTTGACAACAAGTCATTCACGACAGCGTTCTGCAGTTATTGTCCTTTTAAAAGCCATGTTGTCCTGGAAAGAAATCATTTTTGCCCCACAAAAGACAGATAGCTCTGAGTCGAGAGGCTGAAATCAGACAGACAGCTTGTATTCGGGTCAATAGGTGAGGAACAACCGGAGCTGTTCTATTGAGGCAAATATGAAAGATTTGTTCATTTAAAAAATGTGCACAAGTGATGCAGACACACACGGAGAGAGTGACAGGCAGCCACGGAAAATTGTGCATTCAAAGAGCACTGAGTCGATTTTGACAAGCGTTCATTTTCATAATGATCGTGTCCATCAGTCGCTGGTTATTCTACAAACTGTCTTTCCCTGTTCAGCAGCAGCAGCTCATTACAATCAGGCTGCAGCTGCTTGAGGGAGAATCCGGCATGAACGGGAAAAAATGGAGTTGAATTGATTCACATTAAAGCCGTGGAAAACCTGTGCTTTGACAGGAACCGACGCAATGTAGGCAGCATCGAGGCAATTTGCATTCCACACACACACACACACACACACACACGTCGGTCTATTCACAGGATCTATGTGCAGCATCTATAGATCTATAGCAGAGTTCTACAGTTTAACCTCCCTGCATCCAGGTCAGTCACGTTGACTCAGAGTAAAACAGAGTGGGAGCAGAATACACATTATCACTGGGGGCCATTGCATCACTACTTTTTAAACCCCTGATTCCCGAACTCAATAGAAACTCACGATTTCTTAAATAATTCATATTCATTACAAAATATCTATTATTTCCTTTTTTTTTCTCATTTCCTCAGCAGCACTGGAACAAACTGGAGAACAAAGTGCAGTATTGATGTTTGTACTTTTTTTAATTCGGGAAGACATCAGCAGACTTACTGCATCTAAAAAAAACAATTATAAACTATGATCTACTGTATTAGTGGTTCACACATTAAATACCATAACGTTTTAAAGGTTTAAAGGAACCCTCTTGCCGTCCTCCCTCCTGTGCCACCTTGTCTCGAGCTCAGGCTGATGATTCCAATGGTCGCCATTTACAACACAGTCACTGGTTGAGGTGGAGGGGATGATAAATAACGAGGCAGCGAATGGAAATACTTGTTAAGGCTCATCCTGAGGCATTTATTATTATTTATTCGTCCCTTTCAGAATGTGAATCACTGCATCACGGGTCCTGAAGGTCTGTGAAAGTTTCCCTTGAAGCAGAAAATAACGCCCTCGAGATGAATTACAGGGAAAATGCAACAAGAGGTTAAAGCTGTTGAGGAGCAAACTTTACACAACACACCTCGAGCAAACAACCAGCAGGCGACGCTGCCTCGTGAGACGCTTGTGCAACAGATGACGAGGGCCGCTTCAGATGTCACTCAGAGACGAGTGAAGCGGGGAAGATAATAACGTGAGCGCGGTACCACAAGCTTCTCAAGTAGCCTTTGAGAGTCTCTCTCCGATTGTCAATCATCATCACATCGAGCCGAGGGTCTTCAAGAGGCCACAGCGGCATGGTTACAGCCCGGATGGCTCAACACTACAGATGCAATGATTCATTTTAGGATGTGCACGGCTGTGAGGGGGGGTCTAGAAACATGGACGTTCCACAAACTGAGCTCTGAGACATATGGGTGAAGGCTCACAGCAACAGGGGCTATAAAACAACGTTAATTTAATATTTCTCAAGCAGTAATAAGTGATGGAAATCTGGATAAATGTCTTTAATCAAATTTAGCCTATATGTTCTATAGGTAATCACCAAAAAGATTCAAATAGGTGAAATGATCTCCCATCAGAACACGATCATTTCCCTTCAAAAGTACAAATTAGCTCTCCTTATATAAATTTATCTTACTCTTACTCTTGAATAAGAACCACATCCTGCATTTCCCATAATGCACCTCGAACTGCCATCTCTCACTTTTAGACCCTTGTTGTTCAAAATTCATGCCGCTCCGGCTTTGAAGTGTCCGAGCTCCGATGACGTTGATAAAACTTTCAGGGGTTTTACTTCTTTCACAGACTTTCACATGAAAACACTTCTCAGGCTCTCAGAGCGACGCTCGCGACACGTGAACCGGTTGATGGCGTCTCAATTATTGGGTAGATTTAGAGAACACCCACTCGTAAGTATAAAAGTATCCGTATCCTATACTGGTCCATATGATCACAGCAGCTCTCTCTGGCTGTGTGGGACCTTTGCTTCATGTCATTCTCTTTGATTTCTCTCCCAGTTCCCCCGTCTATCCCCCGACTGTCAAATAAGGCCAAACAAAAAAAAAATGACACCCCGAAAAATCTCGTTAAAATGATAAAAGTGTAATAAAGTGCTTGATGCTGTTCGGTTCCTGCGGGACACTTGGTTTTTTATGTTATTTTTTTCCCCAAACCGAGACAGAAATTGAAAGTTGTAGTCATATGAGAGAGAAGAGATCAAAGCCACCGTGACCTTTTTTCCGTATTATTCTGGTTGGGAACATGGCCCCTCGGAATATTCCAAAGTTGAAAGAAAAAGTTTGCGGGACACAACCGAAGACATCAGAGATGGAGTCACCGTCAAAAAATCACAACTACATTAATTGCTACCGGCTTCAGAGAGAAATCTTATGGTGAATTAAGTGAAACGGAGTCGGCGACGCTTCAAAAAGAACTATTCTGGTTCCACGTAGTTGCAGAAAACTCAGTGACATCCATTACTTTTTTTATCTGGGGCGCAGTAACTCAGACTTGTGAGTCAATACAACAGTGACCTGGAAAACAAACAATCGGATGAACATTACAACCGGCTCCCCGAGTTCTTTTATCTTTGTTTTTTTTTTGCATTCCTTTGATGATAAGTTGTAAAGAGAGGGAACGGTGAGCACCGTGGTAATTATCCCTCTCTCTTCCAAGGTCTCAGCGTTTGCCATCGCTTCCCTCAAAGCAAACCGAGGAACACGTCCAACATGCGTAAAGGAAAAGGTGAAGAAATCTTTCATCTGTAAACTTGTTTGTTTGGTTCATTTCGCAAAAACAAAACCTAAAAGGAGTTTTATTGTAAACAGGATATAAATAAAAACCACATACATCATGTAATTGTATAAGTTGGGTTGAGACATTTTATAATGATCTTGCTTGTTTGTTTTTCATCAAATCTCGATTAACTAAGAAACACAACAATATTTGCTGTTTTACTTCCCAAAATATGTTTTCTGTTAAAGTGACGATACCCTCTAGTGGCCACATTAATTATGACACTAAGGATGAATTGCACTAAACATACTATTTGTATCAGAGCAAGCATTACCGGCACTGAGGAGGTTATATGTTCACCACGTTCACTTTGTCTGTTTATCAGCAGGATTCGGCAAAAACTACTAAACAGATTCCCCCAGAAATTGGTCATAGGGTGGGAATATAAGTTTTACCTCCGCCAAGAAGATTATGTTTCTGCCCCCGTCCGTTGGTTGGTGTTAAGAAAACCCACGGAGCGGATTTACACAAAACTTTCCAAGACTCTCAATTCAAAATTAGTAGGTTTAGGACATTGATATTAAAGAGTACTGGGTTCCAATTGAAAATCTGGATCTAGTGGATTTAAACTAGGCTTCAAACTGGGAGTGTTGGGCGTTGGAGTCGCTTTACAATCCACCGACAATCTACTTCCTACTTGTCTTACAAAAATGCAGACAAAATGAAAACGTACCGAGCAGCTTCTTTCCTTTATTTGTCTTTTGTCAGGCGTGTAAATCCGATATTTGCCCATATGCCATTCCTCTCTTGCAGCCTCTACCCCCCCCCCCCCCCCCCCGCACCCCCACCCCCCCACCCCCACCCACTGTCGGCCCCGGTGCAGAGAAACGCTGCCGCTGCTGCTTCACACTCTCGGAGCTGCGTGCTCATCACCGGGGCAGCTCAATCTGTTTTGCCTCCTGCTCTGATTATAACTCTTAGCGTTAACGACACGGAGATAAGTTTGACAAAACTAAAGTACTCGTTCAAGATGTTGAAGTGCAACGAGTGCTCAAAAAAAAGAAAGAAAGCGGAGGAGATAGTCGACGGCGGTTCTTTAAAAATAAGCCGGGGGAAATAAGCCGCTCTCACATCCTTAATCTCCTCCTGACATTTCGGCAATAAGTAATTCATAATAGTGGATGACACTTGGAATTTATCAGCCTCGCATTCATGTTCGGCTTCTCAACGTTTTCTATTAACAGCCAAAGTATTGTCATCTCGCTGTACGAGGGGAGTACACTTCATGATATATCGGTTGGATTTCAAAGACGCCCACAAAATACTTATTAATTGAATAACAAGCACTTTGGTGCTATGAGGAGGGAGTGGGAGCAGATATGGAAGGAGGTGGGCAGTGTCGAAGAAGGCACGGGCATATGGACAAATAGAGAAAATGAAACAGCAGATAAAACTACTCCCGGTCGATTTGAGATACTGTATATTATAAATACTAAATACATTTTTCTAAAAGCGGCTCAATGAGATTTTCAAATCAGACGCGTGGCCACCAGGCGGGCGGAGGGGATTGATGTTCAAAGTCCCCCCGCCATTACATTTTCACCACGAGCTCGGACAAGCCATGCATGATTTCATGATGCAGCTGTTGGGGGGTTTATTTACTGGAGAGCAGTGGGATGGCACCAGTGATGAGGACACTGGGAGGGAGTTGTGTGGACAGACTTAAATATCAGAAATCTGCAGGAGGACGGACGATGGGAAACAGTTTCAACTGGGAACTTTGAGAGACGCAGATTGACCTTCAGTGACCTGATGCTATGAGCTCAGATCACAAAGGATCAGCGTGTCTAAAGTTGATTCTCACCATCAGAAGTGAATCACCGCCTGTAACCAAACTTTAATAGAGCTTATTCCTCTGTGCCGCAGAACTCCATTATCCCAGAAAACCATTAAAAACAAGCTGCAGAGCTGCATCGGGTGCCGTGTTCCCTCATTAGGACGAACCTGGGCCCCCTAGTGGATTTTTTGCGCCAGTAAATTATATCGACTGTTCGTACAGAAATGCATCTTCGCAATTTCACATCTGAGAACAGTCCCCGACGACAGATTCACTGTTCACTCCCCGTTTGAACAAACCATTTGCTGCAGATTACAGAGCCCAGCTGTTGTGGGTAATCACAGAGTCTCCCTCAAACATGGATATAGATATATAATTCCTGAGGTGTACATCCACTGCAGGCGGGTGCAGGTGTCGCTGAGGATTGAGAGATTGAATAAGAAATTGCCGGTTTTCAGTGTTTAATGGGATTTGTTGACAACAGGGACAATATTGAATAACACCTACCGAGAGATGACGGACACTGTTTTCCGTTTTTTACCGTCTCAGCAGCCGGCGGTGAGATTTTCACACCGTATGGAAATGAACGGGAACCGATGGCTTTCACAATCCAAGCAGCCCGGAAGGAAACATCTGGTGTTAGAGGAGCTGGTACGTGCACACACATTGGTGGAAAGGGAAAAGGGACTAAAGTGATTTTTATTTCAAAATAAAGGATTCTGTAGCAAAGTGTTTCTGTCAAAAATAATCTCTATACTCTACTCTTCTCATCTCATCATATACCAACCCACTGTCCATCCCTTTACTGGCTATACTAGCCCCATGCACAGACTTTTACCTTTTACCACTTCATATTCTTATATATATTTATATATTTATATATATATATTGTTGTTTTTATATTTATATATATATATTTTTTTGTACTATCCACTCCAGCAGCACAAGAACACTTTCATTCTAGACACTGACACAATCACATCATTGCATTCACAAAGTTTATTTCCATCACATACTTGTTTCCATCGTCTGAAATGGTCGCGACTCTTTCTGTAAGTTATGGAAGCATCATTTTTACCTTTAGCGTGGATGTAACCACCTGATGTGAACCACACGATGACAGATCACGTGTTCAAACATCAAGTGACCGATTTCTCCAGAGTTCACCAACACAACCAAACTAAATCCGCTCGCCCTCTCTCTCTCCTCTGTCGTGCATTTACATTGGGACCTGGCCCAGAGCAGATATCTTCAAATCCAAAGTCTCTTTGCTGTGTATTCCGGTTCAAGCTGCACACTCCAGCCTCTCCGCTCTATCCCCTGGCACCGGCACACGCCAGCCTGTGGTAATTTAATGCTGGCTGCCCAGGCCCTGTGATCCTGTGGGAGTGCCTGTGCCCCTGTAAGTGAGGCTGAACGCTTTATCCCCGTGGCATTAGTCCTCCATGTTTGAGTTAATACCCTGGAGTAGGGCGTCTATCCAAGGGCATTAGTGTCTGACACTCTGCTGCTCAGAATGGGGGGGGGGGGGGGGGGGCTCCCACGTTCTCCTCTTGCCCCCAAACTCTGACCCCCGACTCTTCCGTGAGTTGGAAACCTTGAGCTCAGATGAAAACTGTCCGTGAGGATGCAGCTCGTCTTTGAGTTTAGGCCAAACATCAGAAACATTCAAACAACTTGATGTTTGTGTTGCAAAACAAATCCTTCCCCACGTGAGCTCGTAACTTCTGCTGCACGAGGAAACGCTCTGAAGGTTTTCACTCCTTTGTTTTATGAAAAAAACGCGAAACATAATCAGATTATGAAAATCAATGGGTTCCACGTATTTAACAACACGCAACTAATGTTGGCATGTGAGCGAGTTAAGATGCCGAAGCTCGAGGATTTCTATAATCTGCAGCATTTTCATGTAAATACAGTAAAAGTCTGTTTTTCGCTCCCCACTGATGCCCCCCCCCGCCCCCCAACATGCCTCTCCAGCCCCTCAGCGCTCACACACACACACACATGTAAACACGTGCGCACTTTGAAGCCGCTGCCGCACACACACGGTGATTTGACTGTCGCGTTCAAAGATTAAAATGTGTTTGTGTCATTATGCTAATGAGAGAGGAGCAGTGTCTCCTGCCATTCACGGCAGCTAGAGGAGAAAATCCCTCACTTTCATCAATTCATTTTGTATTTCCTTCTGCGCCGGGACTAATTAATCATTTTATCTTTATTTATTCCAACCCCCCCCTCCCTTAAATTACCAGCCGTTATTTCCTTGCACGATTGCAGTAATGTGGATTTTTTTTTTCCGTCCATAAACAAAGCAACAAACAAGATGTTCTGAAGTCTGTTTATTCCCCCCCCCCCCCCCCCCCCCCCCCCGGGGATGAAGGATGAACGTGTCCAGATAAACTCCCTGACCTGTTGCTTCATGTTATCAGGTTCATATTGTGTGTGACGCGTTCACAACCCGTCTCCTCGATGTGGAGATAAAAAACAAACACCTCCTGTGGTCTCATGTCCTGGGGGACAAACCATCCGCATGTAAAAGAAAAATTAAAAAGACGCTTCACTATAAACATGCACCTTTGTTCTCAAACAGACATTTTCTTGTTTCTTTTCCTCACTACATGTTTCATGCATCGAGGTAAATGATCGATGTTCTCTCTGCTCAGCTAAAAATATCCAAGAATGGTTCTATACCCAATATAAGCAAGTATATTAGTTGACTCTGTTCTCATATCTGTTGGGCGGCTGCGGCTTATGTGGTCCTCTAACCAGAAGGACGGCGGTTCGATGCCTGTCTTCTACATGCCGAAGTGTCCTTGGGTAAGATGCTGAACCCCAGAATTGCCCCTGTGGTGCTGAACTGTATGAATGTGTGAGCTAACAGGGTTATTTAAATTCATAATTGTGAAATAGATGGAGCTGTTTCTTCCTTTGTTCAATATAAGAAGTGAAAAGGGTTTGAGGGGCGGGAGGTCGGGGGTTCCGACCCCGGATGTTCCTGTTTCTGTGCTCGTGTCTCTTTGTGCTAAAAGGAAAGTTACACAGAAGGAATTTGGTTCTGTGGATTTGGTCCCCACGTCTCACACTATATTTATTAAACATAAATAACAGACTCCTCTGGTGCTGAGCAAGGACAGAATGCGTTGGTTTGAATCTCCAGCCGCCTCATCTGTGAGATTCACCCGACATGTAAAAGCAGGAGAGACTCAAACCGCCTCTGTTCTCACACTAACGCGTCTTTCATGGCGTCCGTGGCCTTGGAGCCACGTGAGGAAACATTAAAGTTTGATTTTCTTATTCAGCAGCAGAAAGGTGCGAGGGGGGGGGCTGTGGCGTCTTGATGAGTGGATTACAACGTTGTTTTGTTCTTTGCCCGTGAATCTGCGTGTGATGAGTGACACCGGGCTGCAGGAGGTGGACCACAGCGGCTGCCTCCTAATTACAGGAACATGAAGGACTCGGTGAGGACGGACCTCTGCCACACTCGCTTATGTCAGATTTAATATCGACCTCGACAGGAAAAGGTAACCGCAATTAAGGGAAACAACTAAAGGGGGGGGGGGGGGGGGGGCAGGACTTTCCATTAAAAAGCTTTGGTTTATGCTAATATGAGGCCAGGACACAACAGAAGTGACTCTGTTGTATCGATTATGAAAAGTGTTGTGTTTGTGCCATATTGTGTCTTTAAACGTGGAAAAGAGAAGTGAATGAAAACCAGCAGCAGTTGTGTGAGAAGCCATGAATGAAAACTCTAGTGTTGTCGTATGGAAATAATTGATTTATTTCAATTAAATGAAAGGCAATTAATTTATTATTTAGTAATTTCATCCGTCATTGTTTAGTTTTGGTAAAAAAGGTCTTTTAAGAGCTCACACAATTTAAAATGTAAAATGTTTTTATTTTGTACGAAAATGTTTAAAATTGTTTGGAAAATATGTTGAAACTGACAAGAGGGTTTGAATGATATTACATTAGCATGATTACATGAAAATTAAATGACAAATACAACATTTTGCTGGAGAAAATTAAACAAGTACTGTTAGTTAACTTTGTAATAACCAAAAGTTCCACTTATCAGTTTAGAAATAACTATCAGTTACTGCATTGGACTGAAGTTAAGGCTGAAATTGTTAAATCCTGCTTTCAAACTAATTTTTACTTACTTTACTTATACTTTCTTTATTTAAACAATTTTAAGTAAGAAAAACCTTCACTTGTCCTTTCATACAACTTTTGGCTGAATCTTAATTAGTGTCTGTTCAGGAGCTCAGTGACTCAAATGTCAAATTTAAATGCAGTTTCCATAATATTTAATTTGTTGGTTTCGATTGATTCTTCAATAAATTCGATATTAATTAGTAAATTACTAAATGTCCTGAACTAAAGCACCGGCTGCTTTTAAATGTCACTGAATATATATTTTACCGAGCTGCTGTGTGGGGAAATGAATTTGTCAGAATTTAGATAATGTGGTTTATTTTTCCTTTTAGGGACGAAAATAAGTTTGTAATTCTGCACAAACATCAGATTTAATTAACTTCATGAATGTGTTACTGAGCTTTATTCAAGCAGGAGGTGAAATGAAGTCTGGTGAATTCAGAGCCACTGATATTGTTTCAAACCTGTGTGATTATAAATAAAAACTCTGTATTACACCTGCCTGTCACTACA
>NW_026519177.1:0-10000 GCF_947347685.1 Pleuronectes platessa
TAATATCAGTATTAGATATAGGTATCACCAAACACACCACAGACATATGTTTAAATTGTCTGTGATATTCAGAAGTGCAGCCAGTGCAGTTACATATCCAGAGCAGTTCATACTGGGACAGAGCTGACACACTGGTCCATTGCAGACTCCAGCAGCACGACGGATCTCCCCCCCCCCCCCGCAGGAGACACCAACAAACCCAGTCAGTGGACGCTCGGCTGGTTTTGTCCCGGGAACAAAAGCGAGGACGTGTTGTTGGACAGGATGTGTCCTCGTCTCATCAGGTCTCTGCTCGGTGGCGTCTTCATTCCTCTAACGACTCAAACAAAGAGCTCGTCCTCCTCTGAGCAGAACACTGACCCAGGGCCACTGCATCACATGGAAATATGGGACATTATGCCTGTCTGTCAATCTGGAAGGGGGGGGGACTCTAACCGGAAGGTGTCTGGGTTATTTTGGTCCCATTTAATGGGGCAGTTAAAGTGGAGCTCGTTCATTCATGGCTAACGACTCTGGGAGTGAAACCAGGCTCATAAATTAACAAACTGACAGAAATCCATCACGATGAGAAGAAGAACAACACACGTCTCAGATCCCTGCTGCTGAGAGAAGCTCTGTTCTCTGTGAGTTCATCACCAGGAGCCACCACTGTCACCGGAGCTAATCAATAGTCATATTGATCTGTGCAGGATCTGGTTTCTCTTCACACAAACATCAGCCTCAACCATCAATCAACTGTTTTAACTTGTTTACTCTGAAGATCTCCAAACTAATTTAATAATCTGGTGCAAATGGAGCTTGACAAGTTTATCTCATCTCGGATGAAAACAAATAAGATTGGATCATCCTGAAATGAGATTATATGACTGTAGATTTGACATTTGTGGTTTTAATAGTCATTGAGATAACAGCCAGTGATTGAGTCGAGCGGGTTGAAGGAAGATTCAATGAAGCTGGTTTTTAAAATGTGCAGAACATCATAGTTTGTTCAACAGCTCGATTTTAAAACAAGTCCCGACTCCGTTATTACCACCATCACATTCTCAGATGTGTTTCTCTCCTGCTCCCTCGGCAGCTCCAGCAGGAGAACACACTGAGAGTCGGCTGTGGAGCTGCCGGTGTTGACCTTTGGCCTAAATACGCACATGCAAGCGGAGGTCAGGAATGTGGGGCACCCGAGCTAATTGTGAGAATATCTGGGGGTTTGTGTATCGTGTGCATGGCACAGCGCTCTGGAAACTCAAGCCTCGCTCCGACCGGTCGCCACGTCCCTCTCGGGCGGCGGGAGTCCAGCAGGGACGGAGCCGGGAGCCGGGAGGACGAGCCGGTCCTCCAACTGACAAACAGTGACAAGCAGCTGATACATTCCTCCCAACACTAATGACTGGACTGCGGCGGAGGAGGAGGAGGAGGAGGAGGAGGAGGAGGAGGAGGAGGAGGAGGAGGAGGCACATCCTCCTGTCCGAGCCTGAGGGATGAAGGAGAAGCTTTTTATTTGGACGTTTTTGGCCGAATTCAACGAGTGGATTTGAAAAGAACCTGATTTCCCTCTTTAACCACTGCTCCTCCTCTGTGTGAGAGTCTGAGCAGCTTGTGCATGTTTGGTCTCGTCAGAGATCACCACCGACTGCCTGAGAAAACACAAGCTGAAGATATTAGATCAGGTCGTATTAGACGGCACTTTCACAAAGAGCCCACTCAGCTTGAAGAGTCACTCTCATTCCACCCTGGTTCATCTGAACAGGCCTCGTTTCGACTGGAGCTGAAACGTGTCACACATCGATGAGCTGCTGGAGTCCTGCTCGTCAGTATTCACCCGGTGATCTTTCCAAACCATTAAACGCTGCATTTAGCTGAAGTTTCCAAACCCTGAGGCTCCGCGGCCTCGCTCCCTCCCTTTCACTCTGTTTTCCACTTTCTAAAGATTGAAAAGTTTCTCCATCGGCGCGGTTTGGTCCCGGAGCTCATCTCCATGGAGCTCTGCTCAGTCCCATAATGAGGCAGCATCTCCTGACCCACACGTCTCTGTGGTGACAGCCTCTCTGTCGGCAGGATGAAAACTCTGTAAGAAGTACCGACTGAAGTTTTCTCAGCTTTTTGTTCGACACGTGGAAAGTCCATGTACTTCCAAAGAATCCTACCACAAAGTTTTTATCTTATATTCCTCGAATCGGCCTTTTGTCTGTCGTCTGTCTGTGTCACTGACCACTGCTGATGTTTGACTGAGGACCTAGAAGAAGACACGTTCAAGTAGATCCAGAGTATTTATATGAGATATTTTAGATGATGGAGTAGTTATAATTTGTCCAATCAGCACAGCCCTCTAGTTAGTGAGCGCTGTGTGGATCCACCACTTCTTCACCACTTGGGGGCGGAGGAACATGTTGTAAATACAACTTTTAACTAATAAACAAAACAAACAAGAAACTTTTCCCCACAACTCCTCGAACCCTCTGCTGAGAGACGGTCGTGTAAAGGTTTGAGTATCGACACGTGTTGTGAATCACCTCTGGAAGGATGTTACGTTTCTCCACATCTGTATCTTCAGCTCGTGCTGCAGACACAGTTTGTCGTTAGCTCTGCTTTGGTCTCCACCAGCTTCTGTGAGAAACTGATAATTCGCTCTGGTCTCATTCACTTCATCTCAGTGTCTATTTGAACTTCCTTCATCTCGTTCAGGATGTTCCTCTGCTCTCTACTTCTGCTTTACTGAAGGATCCTGTACTTCACTGTATGTTGTGCAAACACGTGGATCACTAACACCTCTTCCTCTTCCTCACAGACACATGTCATCTCTTCACGTTCACAGTGACCTCTTCTCCTCAGCATCCCACAGTGATTCAAAACACACAGGGCACAACCAGTCTGACCACAGATCTGCTACTTTCCTGTTTACAACAATCACAGACTTTCATATATCGAAGGCCTCTTCTTCCTCCTGTCTCTGAATCAGTTAGTAAAGTGTGTGTGTGTGTGTGTGTGTGTGTGTGTGTGTGTGTGTGTGTGTGTATGTGTGTGTGTGTGTGGAGGATCTAGAAAGTTCACACGACTTTAGTGATGTTCATGGTTTTTATCTTCTAACTTTTTATTTGTTTCATTGTTTTTTATTTGATTGTTTTTATGATTATTTTGCGGTTAACCAGACGTTGTGTGTTCATTACCTTGTTTAAAGTGTAATTACACCGCTTATAGCTGCTGTTCGTGTGTCTGTGACGTGTAGTTGAAGTGTGTTGTGATTCTTCTCCTGTATTTAATGAAGTGTAACTTCTGGTGTCACAGCAACATGTGACTCGTGAGTTTGGTTAAAGTTTAAAAGCTGATGTGGGATCAGTGTTTTCTGTCTCACCACGACCATCCATGTGCAGAGGGCCACAGCTCAGCGCTGTGCACCCGGACTCAGCAGCCTAATCTCGGCCCTTAAATCCCCGCTGTCGCGTTGGATAACTCACCCTCCAGCGTCACCTCTTTCCCCGCCTTCTTCAGCGCCTGCACCGCCAGGTCGTGCGTCGCCTCCCGGAGGTCGTTCCCGTTCACCGACAGGATCGCGTCCCCCACCCGGAGAGCCCGGCTCTGGTCGGCGGCCAGCCCCGGGAAGATCTTGGAGATGAGGATAGGCATCCGGTTCTCTCGCCCCCCCTTGATGCTGATCCCCAGCCCGCCGGACTCCTGTTTGACAACCCGGACCTTCCGCACCGCCTCCGAGGATCCGTCCAGACTCACGGGGAGGTCTCCCTGCCGCGACCCGAAGCTGGAGCCGGGACTGCCGTAGCTGGAGCCGGGACTTCCGAACTCAGAGTTTGTGCCGTTGTTCGGGTACTTTCCGGGGCTGTAGTTTCCGTCGTGTTGACCCCGGCTGACACCCCCCTCGTCCGGGGCTGGAGCTGCGCCCCCGACCCCCGGGGTTCTGGCTCTGGAGTGGGTCCGGACCGCGGCCGGAGTTCCCGGGACTCGTGCCCGGGTCGTTTCCGTTGGAGATGCCATTCCGCAGGCCCGCGGAGGAGTTGTCCCAGTGGTTCCCCCCCGCTCCGGACACCTCCGCCTCGGCCGTCAGAGTCAGCGTCTCCCGGGTGAGCTCGGCGGACACTCGGATCCAGCGGTCCCGGAGCAGAAGGTCCAGTTGGCCGTTTTTGTCCGCTCGGGTCCAGACCGCCATTCCCCTCCCGCGGTTATTCTGCTGCTCGGAGGCGGGTTCACTCTGAAATCATCCGCTGCTCGGGCCCTGGTTCAGGGAGAGACGCGGAGCCACTGGCCCGCTACGACACACCCACTCACACGGGCCCGGGGGGGGGGGGGGGGGGAGGAGGGAGGAGGAGAGAGAGAGAGGGAGGGAGGAGGGAGGGAGGGAGGGAGGGAGGACAAGGAGAGAGAGAGAGAGGGAGGGAGGGAGGGAGGAGGAGGAGAGAGGGAGGGAGGGAGAGAGAAGGAGGCCCCTTACAGGAAGAAGAGAGAGAGGGAGGGAGGAGGAGAAGAGAGGGAGGGAGAGAGAAGGAGGCCCCCTACAGGAAGAAGTGAGGGAAGGAGGGAGATAGGGAGGGAGGGAGGAGGAGAAGAGAAACAGAGAGAGAGTTTGTTGTTCACTTCTTCTGTTAAAAAGAACAATAACTAAATAGGACAACATCTGATCAGCCTTTTCAAAATAAAGCCACAGACTATCACAGTGGAAACATTAGACAGAAATATAATTAATAATAGTAAAAGCAATCCAGAAGATAAAAACAGAATAAAGGATATAACAGGAAAACAATAAATAGAAAAATCAAGTAAAAGCCTGATTAAAATATCATTAAAAGAAACATTACATGTGTATTATAAAATAAGAGTTAAAGAAACAGCATTTAAAAGTTTTAGTCACTGCAGATTCCAAATGTTGAAACTTGACTTTAAGGTCTTTTGATATAATTAGAAACTTTATATAACACTTTAAAAATAAAAGGTACAAAGTGTTTCATCAGACTAAATGATCAATGTTTAAATGTCAAAGGGTCATTAATCAAGAGAAAGAGCAATCACCAGTTGAGACGCCTTTATTTTGAAAGCAATAGATTCCAACTTCCGCTTATGCTCTATCAAGTTACAGGTGATTAGTGAAAAGTGAACTCAGCTCCGTTTGTACCTGCTGCTGAAATATTAGAAAACTATTTTCCTATTATTCATAAACCGATTCATTCATTGTGTCACAGATCATCTGACCTGTGACCTTTGACCTGTGACCTGCTGGCTGAAACCTGCAGGAGAGAAAGGTTCCACGTGGGATGATCAGGATAAATCTACAGTTCAACAAGCTCCAGAGGATCTTTAAAACATTTCCAACTAAAACTGAGCATTACAGGATGATTTGTTTTCATGATACAGTCGTGTTCAGATGAAAAGATGAAAATCTCAAGTTGGTGACAGAAAACTGTTTCAACAATATCTTAATTTGTAATCTGGAGCGTTTCCTGTCCAGCAGCCACAGGAACAGTTTCCTTCATTTGTTTTGTTCCGGGGTTTTAAAAAAAATAAGAGAACCGCTTTGAATTCACCTCATGGAGGAAAAATAAAAAACAACATTTATTAATTGAAAGATTAAAACCTTCCATTTGTTCACAAGAAGCCAGAAGTGACGAGTTAAACTCACAGACGCAGAAGAGCTCGTGTTTGTTGTTGGGTTTTATTGCAGTTGAGGTTTTTCTAGTGTTTACAACAAAGGAAAGAGAGCAGATTACAAGAAGAGAGAGAGAGAGAGAGAGAGAGACAGAGACAGAAAGAGAGAGAGAGAGAGACTTCCATCAGTCAATCAGCCCCTCTACATTCACAGTGTCATCACCATCGAACCTCAGCCGCTCGTTCCCGGGACTTTTGAAAGCAGCAGGCGCTCGTTGGATAAATCCCCTTTTAAGGATAAAAGTTAATATCATATGTGCGAGCTTAGAATTTGATTAAATGTCATTCTGTTCAGTTCCTCTACATTACATTCATGAGTAAACACAAGGCAGCAACAGGGAGCTAAAATGTTCAGGGTGCATGTCTCCACCCACCTCCACCCCCACCTCCACCTCAGAGTGAAGCAGTGAGCTCCCGGGGCGTCAGGTCCTGGAGCTGCAGGGAGAACTGGCTCCTGCTGAAAGCCTCTGAGGAGAGGAGCTCTGTGCATGTGTGTGCACGTGAGGAGCTCTGTGCATGTGTGTGCACGTGAGGAGCTCTGTGCATGTGTGTGCACGTGAGGAGCTCTGTGCATGTGTGTGCACGTGAGATGTGGGAGCGATAAGCAGCCGGATGACGAGTCACTAAAAACTCTCTGTACAGCGTTTCACATCATTTCATTAAGGTCTTCATTAGAAGAAGAGTTCACTGGATCATAAAGTGCGTCTCATCTCAGAAGACGTGTCCTCTGTGGACGTGTCCTTCACACAGCTGGATCCTCCCCAGAGCAACACGTCTACAGGTCCTCAAGGCTCCAGCGAGCGAGGAGACATCTGAGGCTCGAGTATTACAACAGCAGGAGAAACACAGGGAGGGTGTGTGAGTGTGTGTGTGTGTTTGTGTGCGGTGTCAAACAGTGTGTATCTAATCATTGGTTCACATTGTTGATCGTCTCGGTGCGGAGCTGCGGCGATGAAGGAGGCAATGATGCGTGAAGAAGCTGCTGCTGCTGAGGGGCCTGGGGAGGGAGCTGGGGGGGAGGCTGGGGGGGGGTGAGGCTGAGGAGGAGTCTCCAGGTGGGACTGGCGCTGCGGCCTCGGAGCAGCCGCCCTGGCCTCCCTCTTGGGCGTGTTGTTGAGGAGGTCCAGGCTCCGGCGGCTGGAGGAAATGACATCGGCCACGAACTTGGTGCAGTCGGCGCAGACGTCGCGCAGCGTGCAGCCGTGAGCGTAGAGGGTGAGGGAACTCCTCCTCCACCGAGCGCCGGGACAACGTCCTCAGGGACCTGCAGGGGGACAGGGACACCTTCCATCATCTCTACGATGAATGCAGATGTTTTAAACCTAAGAATCCTCTGGACAGATCAGGTGCGTTCAACAGATCCATGGAAGGTGATTGGATGAACCATCTGCACCACTAGAGGGCGCTGAGGGCATCTTGTGTTTTTGGTTAAAACATAACTTTTCCATATTGAAATATGAACCCAGCCTTCAGATTATTGGCTGTTATTTATGAATTGTTGGTAATTAATAATTCATTATTGGACTTGATGGACTGCAGTTTAGTTCTTGGTCCTAAAGGATGAAGTCTACTGAGATTCGTGATCTGTGGACACATTCATGAGCTGAAAATCATGCACAAAAATGATGTTTGTCCAATTCTAGAGTTCATATATTTGCAGTAGACATCATAAAGCCTACTCCTCCATGTTAGCAGATGGGACATGTTGGATATCTTTATTGCAACGACTACTGGAAGCATTTAGCCTCCAGAAGGTCGACCGGCCCTGAGCCCCGACCCCCCGGTTGAGACTGTCCCTGTGATAAAACACACAACTCACTTATAGACCTGGCTCTTGTGTCCGTGGCTCTTGGGCGTGCTGTGGAATCCCACCGTGTACACGGGGATATGAGCCATCTTCTTCGAGGGAATCTTCATCTGGAGCAAAACAATGAGGAGGACACGTGTTGAGATGAGACACGGCAAAGTACTTTCATACAAGTAATTTATAGAAGCACGAGCAACAAGTTCAAATACACAAACACTCAAAAGACACAGCACTGTCACTTATGAGCAAATAGACACCACAACAATGTTAAACAGCACGATGAGTCACAGCACCCCGGCAAACAACCACACAATAAATAATACACACAAAAGAACCACACAAACCTACAGAGCACAGACCCACACATCCAACATGGCCTGGGCCTGAGGCGAAATCAAAACCAACAAAAGAACAGAAGAAGCAACGTCAACACAAAAACTTCAACTGAAATAACGCTGCGTGTTATCAACAAGTGGTAAAATATGGAAATCTCACACACACACACACACACACACACACACACACACACACACACACACACACACACACACACACACACACACACACACACACACACACACACACACACACACACACACACACACACACACACACACACACAGACAGACAGACAGACAGACAGACAGAGTTAAACTGAGTTCAGCCCTCAGCAATGTTACATAATTATAAATCTGTTTTTAGAAGAATGAAGACAGTTCATCTGAAAGTGTTTATAATGAATTATTCTAAATGTCTTCTTATTACAGTTTGTTATATTTCTTCTCTTTGTTATTTGACTTGTTCATTATAGTTATTATATTTTTAATTTTCAGAGTCTGTATCTTAGACAAACTGTCGTCTCTGACCCGTTTGTGTTTGATTGAATATGTGACGTCCACTTTAGAATAATAAAATCACTGAGATGAGAGTTTTGAAACACGTGAGATGATGAAGAGGTTTTGTTTTTTACCTTCGCGCTGCAGGAGCCACAGACGGATCTGAAACAGACAAAACACTGAATCACTCCAGCTGCTCTTCTGAATGAGGAGCAGGTCGAGCTGTGGGGCTCTGATAGGAAATATGAGGTTTGATATGAAACAGTGAAAGAAACATTATTCAACTTTACACCTGAAAGCAGCAGCTTGAATAAAGTGAGTCTGATGTGTGAGTGTGAACAAGAGACAGTTTCCTCCTTCTCTCCCTGAGCGTCTGTGACTCTGCTGAGTGGGTTCCATCTCCTGAGAGAACAACTGACTGAGAGTCACAGACACAACCAGCTGAAGAGTGAAGCTGAACTGAGATCAGTTAGAAACACTCTGAAGTTATTAACAACCAGAGTTTATCCTGCTGAATATTGGAGATATCTGTGAAACATGAAGAATTCTGAACAGAGTTCTGTGGATTTGTTACAGCTGCAGCTCTTCAGCTTCAGGAAGCAGAGGATCATGGGTAATATCCAGCTTCCAGTTTCATATCAGCTGGAACAAACATGAAGTAACGTTTCAAGAAGAAAGTGACGTGAGGAAGAAGCAAAGTTTTCTCTGATACCTTTTACACAGGAGGCACGTGGACGGCCAGGAGAAGAGAGGGAACTTGACTCTGCAGCAGCAGCAGACCTGAGACACACACAGACACACACAGACACACACAGACAGACACACACAGACAGTTAGCCGGTGTGAGGGCAGCTCAGTGGGACGCAGCGGGGGGGTGGAGCTCCTCCGTCACCTTGCCTCTCCTCAGGTTGTTGTAAAGCTCTTTGTTCTGGAGGAACTTCTCCATCTCGGCCTTGACCAGCACCCGGCGCACGTTGATGACCTCGTCCACGGTGAGAGCCAGACTCTCCACCGGGTGACTGAACTCCTCCTGGACACAGAGACACCAGTCAGCAGCTCCCACTGGTTTCCACTGGTTTAACACTCACACTTACAGCTTACATACTGGTTTTAAGTGTTAGGGTCTGGACCTCATGTTATGATTTGATGCTTAAAATGAACTGAATTGAAAACCTTTGATTTGAATTCATTCAGTTTTTTCCATGGATTTTGTGAAGCACTTTCTCACCTTGCTCAGATCGGTTGGTTTGATTTGAATTCATAAAGTAATAAGTTATGAATAATATAATATGGATTTTATATGATGTGCACAACCTTCAAAAAACCTATGAGAGCAAACAACACTCACACTTTTACCTTCTCATATCAAATAGTCTCTAACTGACAGAAAATGTTGATTCGTGATGGAACCAGGTGGAAATAATAATTAATAACTTCCGTTCACAAGAGGAATTAATTTCTCCTGTTATGATCTCAGGACCATTAAGACAGAAACTGACTGGATGAATTGGTTTTCCTCACCATCCACTGGTGCTGGTCTGCAGCTCTGGAGCGGGACGTGTCCTCTGAGGTCTCCGTGGTCTCGTCCACCGAGCTCAGAGACAGACGGGCCGGGGAGGACGGCGTCCAGCTGTGACCCGGGAACGATGCTGGGGCGGGCGAGGGAGGAGAGAGAGAGGAGTGAACAGGACTGAATCCACTGAGGACAGCGTTA
>NW_026519178.1:0-3000 GCF_947347685.1 Pleuronectes platessa
AATATTCGGTTAAATTGGTTTACGCAGCCGACGTCCCCCGATCGAAGCACTGACCTGGTTAGTGTGTGTTTGTGTTTGTGTGTGTGTGTGTATGTGTACAAAATAACTCAATAGTGAATGAACTGATTTTCACCAGACTTGGTGTAAACCTCATTTGGGAGTCGATCTCCAGATGTTTAACTTCTGAAGCAGATCGGTTAAGGTCAAGGGCAACGAACATATGATCTGACAAACGTGTTCTCACAGATATCTTCACAAATAATAGATAAACCATCCAAAGCTTAAATTGATCAGAAAACTACTGTCCATCATATGATGTCATGATCGTACTACAGGACTAGAGATATGACCACAGTCGATTTGGCCCCTCAGGACCGAACCCTAAACTCTCACAGGCTTGTTGTTGTTGTTGTTGTTGTTGTTGTTGCCTCTTGTTAACTTCACCCTCCCTTGTTCTGGATCTCATGTTCTCAGTCGAGTCTAAAATAAAACGGCTCCTCCCTCCTGACCTGCGTCTGTCCTTTGACGTGCAGCGTCAGGGTGGACATGATGTGAAGCTCCCAGAGAAACCAGCAGGGGGGGGGGGGGGGGGGGGGGGGGGGGGTTGTTGTTGTTGTTGCACCGAGTAGAAGAAGCTTTATGGGTTCATTCGTTTTCTCTCTGACAATCTCCCTCCCTCCCTCCCTTCTACCTTTTACTCTGCGGGCAGCCTGTGGGCTGGAAGCTCCAACGCCCAGAGCTCCACCGAAGTGCCTCGGGGCAAAGCATTAACCCTTCATCGCCCAAACGCAGCTCGGCCACTGCAGAGGACGAGGAAACACGTGCTCGACCAGAAGAAGCCAAACGACCACACAACGCTGAATTAGCCTGTCGCTGTCTTTTCGGTACCTCATGCCCTGTCTGTCAGTCCCCCCCCCCCCCCCCCCCCTCCTCTCCCTTCCACTCAATATTTCACATCCTGTCTAAACCCGTCACTGGTGAAGAGTCCAGACAGCTCGGGAGGGGGGATGGGGGTGGTGGTGGTGGTGGTGGTGGTGGGGGGGAGTGTCTCTGTGCTGACCTCAGCATCTGTCTTCCTCTGCCTCGTCCCGGCTAACACCACGACACCTCTTGTCCTCAGTCCCTGAGACGCACGGAGACGTTTGTGTGTCGGCTGCTCCGGACGGCAGGTTGTCGGGTTTGTGTGTTTTTCATTCCAGAGCTCACGGATCTTAACTGGGTCGATTTGACTTTATCTGGACTTTGACTGACAGATATGCAGCTGCTGTTTTACCTGCAGCTCAAACTACTGGACAGACTCAGCTTCAGAGGCGAAAACACATTTCATTTTATTTATTGTCTCAATAGTTGCTTCACATTTCCAGGATGCGGCTGAGGAGTCGTTGTTATTGTGTAATAAAAATGTCTATGAACACATTTCCCAAAACAGCTGGAAACTCTGTGTGTGTGTGTGTGTGTGTGTGTTTTTAACTCAACAACACATGGACGGATTTTCTCCAAACACTTCGAGCTGATCAGTCGAAGGTCAAAGGTCAAGGTCAACAAATCTCTTCCAGCACCAGAGACGTAAATCTAAAGCTGATTGGAGACAGAATCGAGGGTTTAATTGGATCGACCAATCATTCCTCATCGTAAATGAGTCGTTTAAATGACATCATGATGAGGCCACTGTTATCCGTCTGATTTATCTCCGTCCTCTTGGCTCGTCTTCCTCCTCGGAGACGACCTGCTCGTCTTCCTCCTCGGAGACGAGCTGCTCGTCCGTCCCCCGGTGAGGACGCCCAGCTCACAGACTTCAGACACATTCATCTGTGAACTGGACCGACTTCTCTCCCCTCTCATTTACAAAAAAACAAAATAAGTCATCCGTCTTTTCCCGCCATCGATAACATCAACGCACCTAATTACAGTTTGAAGACTCATGCGTCTGATGAACAACGTGTTCACTTCAGCAGATCGTGTTCTCCTGCTCCAACGCAGGCTGGTAACCTACTTCACAGCTTCATTAGCTCCCTCTTCATGCTGTAAGCCCTGAGCAGTGCTGAGCGCAGAGAGAGAGAGAGAGGAAGTGCAAACCTACAGAGTGTCAGATGAAGGAGGAAAGTTTCCTCTCATGCAGCAGCCGGGGCAGCAGGGAGCTTCTCCACCCTGCTGCAGTGACGGAGCATCAGGGAACATGGAGGCTGAGACCTGAGCTGCAGGGAACAGGAGGCGCCATCGCTTCCCTTTGTGGTGAAACACTGACCCGATCATCAGCTACACACAGGTAGTCTGAACACAAAGTGTATGACACTGACACATCTCATACAGTTACAGCTCAGTTATCTCAGCAGGGGGGGGGGGGGGGGGGGGGGCTTTCTTTTAAAGACGTTTTCACAATAAGAGTCTGAACCATCGACTGTGACTAAAGATGGACGATCCACACATGATGCTAAACGATCCTGAACATTCACAGTTTGTGTGTTTGTTGTGTGTTTGTTCTGATCTTCATCTGATCTGTTATTAATAGTTTCTCATTCTCATAAAGAATATTATCTGACACACGTCCTGTTGTCTTCACCTACGTGGGCGGCGTCTACCTATACTCGACTCTGATTGGTTTGTGACGTGGGCGTGTTGTCAGGTGGGTGGGTGGGGGGTGGGGTGGGGGGGAGTTGTTTTTCTGTTTGAATGGAGAAAATGAATGAAGAGCTTCATGTGGTTGCCATGGTAACAACATGATGGTATCACCAGTAGCATCAGCGGTTCAGGTTTCACAGTACTACAGCACTCCACAGTACTACAGTACTCCACAGTACCACAGTACTACAGTACCCCACAGTACTCCACAGTACCACAGTACTACAGTACTCCACAGTACTACAGTACCCCACAGTACCACAGTAACACAGTACTACAGTACTCCACAGTACTCCACAGTACCACAGTACTACAGTACTCCACAGTACTACAGTACCCCACAGTACTACAGTACTCCACAGTACCACAGTACTACAGTAC
>NW_026519179.1:0-52876 GCF_947347685.1 Pleuronectes platessa
TAGGCGTAGGGTTGAGTGGTTAGGGTTAGGGTTTAGGATCCTGTTCAGATCTAGAGTTTAAGTGGTTTAGGGTTAGGTTTAGGGCTAGGGTTAGAAGTGGTTAGGTTTAGGCGTAGGGTTGAGTGGTTAGGGTTAGGGTTTAGGATCCTGTCCAGATCTAGAGTTTAAGTGGTTTTAGGGTTAGGTTTAGGGCTAGGGTTAGAGATTTAGGTTTAGGTCTAGGTTTAGGGTTAGGGTTAGGGTTAGGATTAGGGATGAAAGCACATTGGAGAAGGAGATATTCTTGAATAACTTTTTTTCTGAAGGTCGTAGAGACTTGGAAAGTGGTTAGGGTTAGGGTTAGGATTAGGGATGAAAGCACATTGGAGAAGGAGATATTCTTGAATAACTTTTTTGGGTTAGGTAAGAACGGTAATATCCGTGGACCGACCCCGTCGGTCCAACGTTATGCACGGGCCCTCCTGGAACATAGGGTGCCCCTCACTTGGTAAAATAACCTTGTACAAACACTATTAAATATAGTTGTCTTTACGTGTGGGTAGGTTTCTAAAGAAGCTATCCCCTTTTACACGGTAGGTGGTAGTCTTAGTTCTCAGGTGAGTATAATCGTCTCAAATTAGAGTTTAGGTAGTTCTCATGTGAGTATAATATTCTCAAATTAGAGTTATAGGTGGTTCAAAAAATTCTGCTACAATGCAGTTGTTATAAGTAGACCATTTGCCATCATTAAATCATCCCTAGTTGGGGTAGGTAATTCCTCTTATTTTCCTTTTTTCAGGTAAGGCAATTACATAGGTAAGTATCAGTTAATACTGTAATAACACATCCATAGTTGCAATCTTTAAGCCCGCCGCGACGTTTCGATTGAAATAAATCTTCTTCAGGCTTGGGCTTAAGATGTGTGAAAAGTGGTAATAAACACAAGTCATTTTGCTTTGTTTGTGATGAGTGCATGGAGCATTTTGTCCTATGCTGGCTGAGGTCAGAGTGAGCAGTGAGCTGTTTGCTGATCTGCCTTATATACTCTCTGCCTCTGTTAGACTCCTCCCCTTTCTTTTACAAAACTCTTTTCGAGACAATGTGAAGGGTGGATCCAATTGAAATGTGAGGTGGGTAATTCCTTTTCTTAAGGTAATTACCAGGTAAGTATTTGTCATATTATTATGTTAATGTTTTTTTCTGTTTGAAATAAAACATGTAGTAAATCCAATGGTGTTGTCTGTAATTCCTTCTTTATACCTTTTTTCAGGTGAGGTAATTACACAGGTGAATATTCTGTATTGTAGTTATGTACATGTTTCTTCGGTTTGAAATAAAACATGTAATAAACCAATTGGTGTTGTTAGTGGATAATTCTTCCCTTTTTCCTCTTTACAGTTAAAAAAGGAAAAAAGGTGAATACTCCGTAGTGTTTAAATCTCAGCTATTCCACCTTCCACTACCCAGCCAAAACCATGCCTTTCTTCATATTTACACTGTCCAACAGCATCGTCCCTGAACCAGATGGGATGGGGGTTAGGATGAGGGCAAGGGGTCCTGTGGTTAGGGTTAGGGTAAGGGGTCCTGGGGTTAGGGTTAGGGTAAGAGGATTTGGGGTAGGGGTAGTAGAAAGCAGGGTCCGTCAGGAGCCGTTAATTCCTTGGCCTCTTTCTCGCCAGTTGCTTGTGGGAAACGATTCCTAAAAATTGGACAGCATCGGTCCAACATGGAGAAGACTAAAGCAGTGTTTTAGAAGGGCACCCCAATGCTGTTCCAGGCGGCACTGGCCAGGGTTAGGTAAGAACGGTAATATCCGTGGACCGACCCCGTCGGTCCAACGTTATGCACGGGCCCTCCTGGAACATAGGGTGCCCCTCACTTGGTAAAATAACCTTGTACAAACACTATTAAATATAGTTGTCTTTACGTGTGGGTAGGTTTCTAAAGAAGCTATCCCCTTTTACACGGTAGGTGGTAGTCTTAGTTCTCAGGTGAGTATAATCGTCTCAAATTAGAGTTTAGGTAGTTCTCATGTGAGTATAATATTCTCAAATTAGAGTTATAGGTGGTTCAAAAAATTCTGCTACAATGCAGTTGTTATAAGTAGACCATTTGCCATCATTAAATCATCCCTAGTTGGGGTAGGTAATTCCTCTTATTTTCCTTTTTTCAGGTAAGGCAATTACATAGGTAAGTATCAGTTAATACTGTAATAACACATCCATAGTTGCAATCTTTAAGCCCGCCGCGACGTTTCGATTGAAATAAATCTTCTTCAGGCTTGGGCTTAAGATGTGTGAAAAGTGGTAATAAACACAAGTCATTTTGCTTTGTTTGTGATGAGTGCATGGAGCATTTTGTCCTATGCTGGCTGAGGTCAGAGTGAGCAGTGAGCTGTTTGCTGATCTGCCTTATATACTCTCTGCCTCTGTTAGACTCCTCCCCTTTCTTTTACAAAACTCTTTTCGAGACAATGTGAAGGGTGGATCCAATTGAAATGTGAGGTGGGTAATTCCTTTTCTTAAGGTAATTACCAGGTAAGTATTTGTCATATTATTATGTTAATGTTTTTTTCTGTTTGAAATAAAACATGTAGTAAATCCAATGGTGTTGTCTGTAATTCCTTCTTTATACCTTTTTTCAGGTGAGGTAATTACACAGGTGAATATTCTGTATTGTAGTTATGTACATGTTTCTTCGGTTTGAAATAAAACATGTAATAAACCAATTGGTGTTGTTAGTGGATAATTCTTCCCTTTTTCCTCTTTACAGTTAAAAAAGGAAAAAAGGTGAATACTCCGTAGTGTTTAAATCTCAGCTATTCCACCTTCCACTACCCAGCCAAAACCATGCCTTTCTTCATATTTACACTGTCCAACAGCATCGTCCCTGAACCAGATGGGATGGGGGTTAGGATGAGGGCAAGGGGTCCTGTGGTTAGGGTTAGGGTAAGGGGTCCTGGGGTTAGGGTTAGGGTAAGAGGATTTGGGGTAGGGGTAGTAGAAAGCAGGGTCCGTCAGGAGCCGTTAATTCCTTGGCCTCTTTCTCGCCAGTTGCTTGTGGGAAACGATTCCTAAAAATTGGACAGCATCGGTCCAACATGGAGAAGACTAAAGCAGTGTTTTAGAAGGGCACCCCAATGCTGTTCCAGGCGGCACTGGCCAGGGTTAGGTAAGAACGGTAATATCCGTGGACCGACCCCGTCGGTCCAACGTTATGCACGGGCCCTCCTGGAACATAGGGTGCCCCTCACTTGGTAAAATAACCTTGTACAAACACTATTAAATATAGTTGTCTTTACGTGTGGGTAGGTTTCTAAAGAAGCTATCCCCTTTTACACGGTAGGTGGTAGTCTTAGTTCTCAGGTGAGTATAATCGTCTCAAATTAGAGTTTAGGTAGTTCTCATGTGAGTATAATATTCTCAAATTAGAGTTATAGGTGGTTCAAAAAATTCTGCTACAATGCAGTTGTTATAAGTAGACCATTTGCCATCATTAAATCATCCCTAGTTGGGGTAGGTAATTCCTCTTATTTTCCTTTTTTCAGGTAAGGCAATTACATAGGTAAGTATCAGTTAATACTGTAATAACACATCCATAGTTGCAATCTTTAAGCCCGCCGCGACGTTTCGATTGAAATAAATCTTCTTCAGGCTTGGGCTTAAGATGTGTGAAAAGTGGTAATAAACACAAGTCATTTTGCTTTGTTTGTGATGAGTGCATGGAGCATTTTGTCCTATGCTGGCTGAGGTCAGAGTGAGCAGTGAGCTGTTTGCTGATCTGCCTTATATACTCTCTGCCTCTGTTAGACTCCTCCCCTTTCTTTTACAAAACTCTTTTCGAGACAATGTGAAGGGTGGATCCAATTGAAATGTGAGGTGGGTAATTCCTTTTCTTAAGGTAATTACCAGGTAAGTATTTGTCATATTATTATGTTAATGTTTTTTTCTGTTTGAAATAAAACATGTAGTAAATCCAATGGTGTTGTCTGTAATTCCTTCTTTATACCTTTTTTCAGGTGAGGTAATTACACAGGTGAATATTCTGTATTGTAGTTATGTACATGTTTCTTCGGTTTGAAATAAAACATGTAATAAACCAATTGGTGTTGTTAGTGGATAATTCTTCCCTTTTTCCTCTTTACAGTTAAAAAAGGAAAAAAGGTGAATACTCCGTAGTGTTTAAATCTCAGCTATTCCACCTTCCACTACCCAGCCAAAACCATGCCTTTCTTCATATTTACACTGTCCAACAGCATCGTCCCTGAACCAGATGGGATGGGGGTTAGGATGAGGGCAAGGGGTCCTGTGGTTAGGGTTAGGGTAAGGGGTCCTGGGGTTAGGGTTAGGGTAAGAGGATTTGGGGTAGGGGTAGTAGAAAGCAGGGTCCGTCAGGAGCCGTTAATTCCTTGGCCTCTTTCTCGCCAGTTGCTTGTGGGAAACGATTCCTAAAAATTGGACAGCATCGGTCCAACATGGAGAAGACTAAAGCAGTGTTTTAGAAGGGCACCCCAATGCTGTTCCAGGCGGCACTGGCCAGGGTTAGGTAAGAACGGTAATATCCGTGGACCGACCCCGTCGGTCCAACGTTATGCACGGGCCCTCCTGGAACATAGGGTGCCCCTCACTTGGTAAAATAACCTTGTACAAACACTATTAAATATAGTTGTCTTTACGTGTGGGTAGGTTTCTAAAGAAGCTATCCCCTTTTACACGGTAGGTGGTAGTCTTAGTTCTCAGGTGAGTATAATCGTCTCAAATTAGAGTTTAGGTAGTTCTCATGTGAGTATAATATTCTCAAATTAGAGTTATAGGTGGTTCAAAAAATTCTGCTACAATGCAGTTGTTATAAGTAGACCATTTGCCATCATTAAATCATCCCTAGTTGGGGTAGGTAATTCCTCTTATTTTCCTTTTTTCAGGTAAGGCAATTACATAGGTAAGTATCAGTTAATACTGTAATAACACATCCATAGTTGCAATCTTTAAGCCCGCCGCGACGTTTCGATTGAAATAAATCTTCTTCAGGCTTGGGCTTAAGATGTGTGAAAAGTGGTAATAAACACAAGTCATTTTGCTTTGTTTGTGATGAGTGCATGGAGCATTTTGTCCTATGCTGGCTGAGGTCAGAGTGAGCAGTGAGCTGTTTGCTGATCTGCCTTATATACTCTCTGCCTCTGTTAGACTCCTCCCCTTTCTTTTACAAAACTCTTTTCGAGACAATGTGAAGGGTGGATCCAATTGAAATGTGAGGTGGGTAATTCCTTTTCTTAAGGTAATTACCAGGTAAGTATTTGTCATATTATTATGTTAATGTTTTTTTCTGTTTGAAATAAAACATGTAGTAAATCCAATGGTGTTGTCTGTAATTCCTTCTTTATACCTTTTTTCAGGTGAGGTAATTACACAGGTGAATATTCTGTATTGTAGTTATGTACATGTTTCTTCGGTTTGAAATAAAACATGTAATAAACCAATTGGTGTTGTTAGTGGATAATTCTTCCCTTTTTCCTCTTTACAGTTAAAAAAGGAAAAAAGGTGAATACTCCGTAGTGTTTAAATCTCAGCTATTCCACCTTCCACTACCCAGCCAAAACCATGCCTTTCTTCATATTTACACTGTCCAACAGCATCGTCCCTGAACCAGATGGGATGGGGGTTAGGATGAGGGCAAGGGGTCCTGTGGTTAGGGTTAGGGTAAGGGGTCCTGGGGTTAGGGTTAGGGTAAGAGGATTTGGGGTAGGGGTAGTAGAAAGCAGGGTCCGTCAGGAGCCGTTAATTCCTTGGCCTCTTTCTCGCCAGTTGCTTGTGGGAAACGATTCCTAAAAATTGGACAGCATCGGTCCAACATGGAGAAGACTAAAGCAGTGTTTTAGAAGGGCACCCCAATGCTGTTCCAGGCGGCACTGGCCAGGGTTAGGTAAGAACGGTAATATCCGTGGACCGACCCCGTCGGTCCAACGTTATGCACGGGCCCTCCTGGAACATAGGGTGCCCCTCACTTGGTAAAATAACCTTGTACAAACACTATTAAATATAGTTGTCTTTACGTGTGGGTAGGTTTCTAAAGAAGCTATCCCCTTTTACACGGTAGGTGGTAGTCTTAGTTCTCAGGTGAGTATAATCGTCTCAAATTAGAGTTTAGGTAGTTCTCATGTGAGTATAATATTCTCAAATTAGAGTTATAGGTGGTTCAAAAAATTCTGCTACAATGCAGTTGTTATAAGTAGACCATTTGCCATCATTAAATCATCCCTAGTTGGGGTAGGTAATTCCTCTTATTTTCCTTTTTTCAGGTAAGGCAATTACATAGGTAAGTATCAGTTAATACTGTAATAACACATCCATAGTTGCAATCTTTAAGCCCGCCGCGACGTTTCGATTGAAATAAATCTTCTTCAGGCTTGGGCTTAAGATGTGTGAAAAGTGGTAATAAACACAAGTCATTTTGCTTTGTTTGTGATGAGTGCATGGAGCATTTTGTCCTATGCTGGCTGAGGTCAGAGTGAGCAGTGAGCTGTTTGCTGATCTGCCTTATATACTCTCTGCCTCTGTTAGACTCCTCCCCTTTCTTTTACAAAACTCTTTTCGAGACAATGTGAAGGGTGGATCCAATTGAAATGTGAGGTGGGTAATTCCTTTTCTTAAGGTAATTACCAGGTAAGTATTTGTCATATTATTATGTTAATGTTTTTTTCTGTTTGAAATAAAACATGTAGTAAATCCAATGGTGTTGTCTGTAATTCCTTCTTTATACCTTTTTTCAGGTGAGGTAATTACACAGGTGAATATTCTGTATTGTAGTTATGTACATGTTTCTTCGGTTTGAAATAAAACATGTAATAAACCAATTGGTGTTGTTAGTGGATAATTCTTCCCTTTTTCCTCTTTACAGTTAAAAAAGGAAAAAAGGTGAATACTCCGTAGTGTTTAAATCTCAGCTATTCCACCTTCCACTACCCAGCCAAAACCATGCCTTTCTTCATATTTACACTGTCCAACAGCATCGTCCCTGAACCAGATGGGATGGGGGTTAGGATGAGGGCAAGGGGTCCTGTGGTTAGGGTTAGGGTAAGGGGTCCTGGGGTTAGGGTTAGGGTAAGAGGATTTGGGGTAGGGGTAGTAGAAAGCAGGGTCCGTCAGGAGCCGTTAATTCCTTGGCCTCTTTCTCGCCAGTTGCTTGTGGGAAACGATTCCTAAAAATTGGACAGCATCGGTCCAACATGGAGAAGACTAAAGCAGTGTTTTAGAAGGGCACCCCAATGCTGTTCCAGGCGGCACTGGCCAGGGTTAGGTAAGAACGGTAATATCCGTGGACCGACCCCGTCGGTCCAACGTTATGCACGGGCCCTCCTGGAACATAGGGTGCCCCTCACTTGGTAAAATAACCTTGTACAAACACTATTAAATATAGTTGTCTTTACGTGTGGGTAGGTTTCTAAAGAAGCTATCCCCTTTTACACGGTAGGTGGTAGTCTTAGTTCTCAGGTGAGTATAATCGTCTCAAATTAGAGTTTAGGTAGTTCTCATGTGAGTATAATATTCTCAAATTAGAGTTATAGGTGGTTCAAAAAATTCTGCTACAATGCAGTTGTTATAAGTAGACCATTTGCCATCATTAAATCATCCCTAGTTGGGGTAGGTAATTCCTCTTATTTTCCTTTTTTCAGGTAAGGCAATTACATAGGTAAGTATCAGTTAATACTGTAATAACACATCCATAGTTGCAATCTTTAAGCCCGCCGCGACGTTTCGATTGAAATAAATCTTCTTCAGGCTTGGGCTTAAGATGTGTGAAAAGTGGTAATAAACACAAGTCATTTTGCTTTGTTTGTGATGAGTGCATGGAGCATTTTGTCCTATGCTGGCTGAGGTCAGAGTGAGCAGTGAGCTGTTTGCTGATCTGCCTTATATACTCTCTGCCTCTGTTAGACTCCTCCCCTTTCTTTTACAAAACTCTTTTCGAGACAATGTGAAGGGTGGATCCAATTGAAATGTGAGGTGGGTAATTCCTTTTCTTAAGGTAATTACCAGGTAAGTATTTGTCATATTATTATGTTAATGTTTTTTTCTGTTTGAAATAAAACATGTAGTAAATCCAATGGTGTTGTCTGTAATTCCTTCTTTATACCTTTTTTCAGGTGAGGTAATTACACAGGTGAATATTCTGTATTGTAGTTATGTACATGTTTCTTCGGTTTGAAATAAAACATGTAATAAACCAATTGGTGTTGTTAGTGGATAATTCTTCCCTTTTTCCTCTTTACAGTTAAAAAAGGAAAAAAGGTGAATACTCCGTAGTGTTTAAATCTCAGCTATTCCACCTTCCACTACCCAGCCAAAACCATGCCTTTCTTCATATTTACACTGTCCAACAGCATCGTCCCTGAACCAGATGGGATGGGGGTTAGGATGAGGGCAAGGGGTCCTGTGGTTAGGGTTAGGGTAAGGGGTCCTGGGGTTAGGGTTAGGGTAAGAGGATTTGGGGTAGGGGTAGTAGAAAGCAGGGTCCGTCAGGAGCCGTTAATTCCTTGGCCTCTTTCTCGCCAGTTGCTTGTGGGAAACGATTCCTAAAAATTGGACAGCATCGGTCCAACATGGAGAAGACTAAAGCAGTGTTTTAGAAGGGCACCCCAATGCTGTTCCAGGCGGCACTGGCCAGGGTTAGGTAAGAACGGTAATATCCGTGGACCGACCCCGTCGGTCCAACGTTATGCACGGGCCCTCCTGGAACATAGGGTGCCCCTCACTTGGTAAAATAACCTTGTACAAACACTATTAAATATAGTTGTCTTTACGTGTGGGTAGGTTTCTAAAGAAGCTATCCCCTTTTACACGGTAGGTGGTAGTCTTAGTTCTCAGGTGAGTATAATCGTCTCAAATTAGAGTTTAGGTAGTTCTCATGTGAGTATAATATTCTCAAATTAGAGTTATAGGTGGTTCAAAAAATTCTGCTACAATGCAGTTGTTATAAGTAGACCATTTGCCATCATTAAATCATCCCTAGTTGGGGTAGGTAATTCCTCTTATTTTCCTTTTTTCAGGTAAGGCAATTACATAGGTAAGTATCAGTTAATACTGTAATAACACATCCATAGTTGCAATCTTTAAGCCCGCCGCGACGTTTCGATTGAAATAAATCTTCTTCAGGCTTGGGCTTAAGATGTGTGAAAAGTGGTAATAAACACAAGTCATTTTGCTTTGTTTGTGATGAGTGCATGGAGCATTTTGTCCTATGCTGGCTGAGGTCAGAGTGAGCAGTGAGCTGTTTGCTGATCTGCCTTATATACTCTCTGCCTCTGTTAGACTCCTCCCCTTTCTTTTACAAAACTCTTTTCGAGACAATGTGAAGGGTGGATCCAATTGAAATGTGAGGTGGGTAATTCCTTTTCTTAAGGTAATTACCAGGTAAGTATTTGTCATATTATTATGTTAATGTTTTTTTCTGTTTGAAATAAAACATGTAGTAAATCCAATGGTGTTGTCTGTAATTCCTTCTTTATACCTTTTTTCAGGTGAGGTAATTACACAGGTGAATATTCTGTATTGTAGTTATGTACATGTTTCTTCGGTTTGAAATAAAACATGTAATAAACCAATTGGTGTTGTTAGTGGATAATTCTTCCCTTTTTCCTCTTTACAGTTAAAAAAGGAAAAAAGGTGAATACTCCGTAGTGTTTAAATCTCAGCTATTCCACCTTCCACTACCCAGCCAAAACCATGCCTTTCTTCATATTTACACTGTCCAACAGCATCGTCCCTGAACCAGATGGGATGGGGGTTAGGATGAGGGCAAGGGGTCCTGTGGTTAGGGTTAGGGTAAGGGGTCCTGGGGTTAGGGTTAGGGTAAGAGGATTTGGGGTAGGGGTAGTAGAAAGCAGGGTCCGTCAGGAGCCGTTAATTCCTTGGCCTCTTTCTCGCCAGTTGCTTGTGGGAAACGATTCCTAAAAATTGGACAGCATCGGTCCAACATGGAGAAGACTAAAGCAGTGTTTTAGAAGGGCACCCCAATGCTGTTCCAGGCGGCACTGGCCAGGGTTAGGTAAGAACGGTAATATCCGTGGACCGACCCCGTCGGTCCAACGTTATGCACGGGCCCTCCTGGAACATAGGGTGCCCCTCACTTGGTAAAATAACCTTGTACAAACACTATTAAATATAGTTGTCTTTACGTGTGGGTAGGTTTCTAAAGAAGCTATCCCCTTTTACACGGTAGGTGGTAGTCTTAGTTCTCAGGTGAGTATAATCGTCTCAAATTAGAGTTTAGGTAGTTCTCATGTGAGTATAATATTCTCAAATTAGAGTTATAGGTGGTTCAAAAAATTCTGCTACAATGCAGTTGTTATAAGTAGACCATTTGCCATCATTAAATCATCCCTAGTTGGGGTAGGTAATTCCTCTTATTTTCCTTTTTTCAGGTAAGGCAATTACATAGGTAAGTATCAGTTAATACTGTAATAACACATCCATAGTTGCAATCTTTAAGCCCGCCGCGACGTTTCGATTGAAATAAATCTTCTTCAGGCTTGGGCTTAAGATGTGTGAAAAGTGGTAATAAACACAAGTCATTTTGCTTTGTTTGTGATGAGTGCATGGAGCATTTTGTCCTATGCTGGCTGAGGTCAGAGTGAGCAGTGAGCTGTTTGCTGATCTGCCTTATATACTCTCTGCCTCTGTTAGACTCCTCCCCTTTCTTTTACAAAACTCTTTTCGAGACAATGTGAAGGGTGGATCCAATTGAAATGTGAGGTGGGTAATTCCTTTTCTTAAGGTAATTACCAGGTAAGTATTTGTCATATTATTATGTTAATGTTTTTTTCTGTTTGAAATAAAACATGTAGTAAATCCAATGGTGTTGTCTGTAATTCCTTCTTTATACCTTTTTTCAGGTGAGGTAATTACACAGGTGAATATTCTGTATTGTAGTTATGTACATGTTTCTTCGGTTTGAAATAAAACATGTAATAAACCAATTGGTGTTGTTAGTGGATAATTCTTCCCTTTTTCCTCTTTACAGTTAAAAAAGGAAAAAAGGTGAATACTCCGTAGTGTTTAAATCTCAGCTATTCCACCTTCCACTACCCAGCCAAAACCATGCCTTTCTTCATATTTACACTGTCCAACAGCATCGTCCCTGAACCAGATGGGATGGGGGTTAGGATGAGGGCAAGGGGTCCTGTGGTTAGGGTTAGGGTAAGGGGTCCTGGGGTTAGGGTTAGGGTAAGAGGATTTGGGGTAGGGGTAGTAGAAAGCAGGGTCCGTCAGGAGCCGTTAATTCCTTGGCCTCTTTCTCGCCAGTTGCTTGTGGGAAACGATTCCTAAAAATTGGACAGCATCGGTCCAACATGGAGAAGACTAAAGCAGTGTTTTAGAAGGGCACCCCAATGCTGTTCCAGGCGGCACTGGCCAGGGTTAGGTAAGAACGGTAATATCCGTGGACCGACCCCGTCGGTCCAACGTTATGCACGGGCCCTCCTGGAACATAGGGTGCCCCTCACTTGGTAAAATAACCTTGTACAAACACTATTAAATATAGTTGTCTTTACGTGTGGGTAGGTTTCTAAAGAAGCTATCCCCTTTTACACGGTAGGTGGTAGTCTTAGTTCTCAGGTGAGTATAATCGTCTCAAATTAGAGTTTAGGTAGTTCTCATGTGAGTATAATATTCTCAAATTAGAGTTATAGGTGGTTCAAAAAATTCTGCTACAATGCAGTTGTTATAAGTAGACCATTTGCCATCATTAAATCATCCCTAGTTGGGGTAGGTAATTCCTCTTATTTTCCTTTTTTCAGGTAAGGCAATTACATAGGTAAGTATCAGTTAATACTGTAATAACACATCCATAGTTGCAATCTTTAAGCCCGCCGCGACGTTTCGATTGAAATAAATCTTCTTCAGGCTTGGGCTTAAGATGTGTGAAAAGTGGTAATAAACACAAGTCATTTTGCTTTGTTTGTGATGAGTGCATGGAGCATTTTGTCCTATGCTGGCTGAGGTCAGAGTGAGCAGTGAGCTGTTTGCTGATCTGCCTTATATACTCTCTGCCTCTGTTAGACTCCTCCCCTTTCTTTTACAAAACTCTTTTCGAGACAATGTGAAGGGTGGATCCAATTGAAATGTGAGGTGGGTAATTCCTTTTCTTAAGGTAATTACCAGGTAAGTATTTGTCATATTATTATGTTAATGTTTTTTTCTGTTTGAAATAAAACATGTAGTAAATCCAATGGTGTTGTCTGTAATTCCTTCTTTATACCTTTTTTCAGGTGAGGTAATTACACAGGTGAATATTCTGTATTGTAGTTATGTACATGTTTCTTCGGTTTGAAATAAAACATGTAATAAACCAATTGGTGTTGTTAGTGGATAATTCTTCCCTTTTTCCTCTTTACAGTTAAAAAAGGAAAAAAGGTGAATACTCCGTAGTGTTTAAATCTCAGCTATTCCACCTTCCACTACCCAGCCAAAACCATGCCTTTCTTCATATTTACACTGTCCAACAGCATCGTCCCTGAACCAGATGGGATGGGGGTTAGGATGAGGGCAAGGGGTCCTGTGGTTAGGGTTAGGGTAAGGGGTCCTGGGGTTAGGGTTAGGGTAAGAGGATTTGGGGTAGGGGTAGTAGAAAGCAGGGTCCGTCAGGAGCCGTTAATTCCTTGGCCTCTTTCTCGCCAGTTGCTTGTGGGAAACGATTCCTAAAAATTGGACAGCATCGGTCCAACATGGAGAAGACTAAAGCAGTGTTTTAGAAGGGCACCCCAATGCTGTTCCAGGCGGCACTGGCCAGGGTTAGGTAAGAACGGTAATATCCGTGGACCGACCCCGTCGGTCCAACGTTATGCACGGGCCCTCCTGGAACATAGGGTGCCCCTCACTTGGTAAAATAACCTTGTACAAACACTATTAAATATAGTTGTCTTTACGTGTGGGTAGGTTTCTAAAGAAGCTATCCCCTTTTACACGGTAGGTGGTAGTCTTAGTTCTCAGGTGAGTATAATCGTCTCAAATTAGAGTTTAGGTAGTTCTCATGTGAGTATAATATTCTCAAATTAGAGTTATAGGTGGTTCAAAAAATTCTGCTACAATGCAGTTGTTATAAGTAGACCATTTGCCATCATTAAATCATCCCTAGTTGGGGTAGGTAATTCCTCTTATTTTCCTTTTTTCAGGTAAGGCAATTACATAGGTAAGTATCAGTTAATACTGTAATAACACATCCATAGTTGCAATCTTTAAGCCCGCCGCGACGTTTCGATTGAAATAAATCTTCTTCAGGCTTGGGCTTAAGATGTGTGAAAAGTGGTAATAAACACAAGTCATTTTGCTTTGTTTGTGATGAGTGCATGGAGCATTTTGTCCTATGCTGGCTGAGGTCAGAGTGAGCAGTGAGCTGTTTGCTGATCTGCCTTATATACTCTCTGCCTCTGTTAGACTCCTCCCCTTTCTTTTACAAAACTCTTTTCGAGACAATGTGAAGGGTGGATCCAATTGAAATGTGAGGTGGGTAATTCCTTTTCTTAAGGTAATTACCAGGTAAGTATTTGTCATATTATTATGTTAATGTTTTTTTCTGTTTGAAATAAAACATGTAGTAAATCCAATGGTGTTGTCTGTAATTCCTTCTTTATACCTTTTTTCAGGTGAGGTAATTACACAGGTGAATATTCTGTATTGTAGTTATGTACATGTTTCTTCGGTTTGAAATAAAACATGTAATAAACCAATTGGTGTTGTTAGTGGATAATTCTTCCCTTTTTCCTCTTTACAGTTAAAAAAGGAAAAAAGGTGAATACTCCGTAGTGTTTAAATCTCAGCTATTCCACCTTCCACTACCCAGCCAAAACCATGCCTTTCTTCATATTTACACTGTCCAACAGCATCGTCCCTGAACCAGATGGGATGGGGGTTAGGATGAGGGCAAGGGGTCCTGTGGTTAGGGTTAGGGTAAGGGGTCCTGGGGTTAGGGTTAGGGTAAGAGGATTTGGGGTAGGGGTAGTAGAAAGCAGGGTCCGTCAGGAGCCGTTAATTCCTTGGCCTCTTTCTCGCCAGTTGCTTGTGGGAAACGATTCCTAAAAATTGGACAGCATCGGTCCAACATGGAGAAGACTAAAGCAGTGTTTTAGAAGGGCACCCCAATGCTGTTCCAGGCGGCACTGGCCAGGGTTAGGTAAGAACGGTAATATCCGTGGACCGACCCCGTCGGTCCAACGTTATGCACGGGCCCTCCTGGAACATAGGGTGCCCCTCACTTGGTAAAATAACCTTGTACAAACACTATTAAATATAGTTGTCTTTACGTGTGGGTAGGTTTCTAAAGAAGCTATCCCCTTTTACACGGTAGGTGGTAGTCTTAGTTCTCAGGTGAGTATAATCGTCTCAAATTAGAGTTTAGGTAGTTCTCATGTGAGTATAATATTCTCAAATTAGAGTTATAGGTGGTTCAAAAAATTCTGCTACAATGCAGTTGTTATAAGTAGACCATTTGCCATCATTAAATCATCCCTAGTTGGGGTAGGTAATTCCTCTTATTTTCCTTTTTTCAGGTAAGGCAATTACATAGGTAAGTATCAGTTAATACTGTAATAACACATCCATAGTTGCAATCTTTAAGCCCGCCGCGACGTTTCGATTGAAATAAATCTTCTTCAGGCTTGGGCTTAAGATGTGTGAAAAGTGGTAATAAACACAAGTCATTTTGCTTTGTTTGTGATGAGTGCATGGAGCATTTTGTCCTATGCTGGCTGAGGTCAGAGTGAGCAGTGAGCTGTTTGCTGATCTGCCTTATATACTCTCTGCCTCTGTTAGACTCCTCCCCTTTCTTTTACAAAACTCTTTTCGAGACAATGTGAAGGGTGGATCCAATTGAAATGTGAGGTGGGTAATTCCTTTTCTTAAGGTAATTACCAGGTAAGTATTTGTCATATTATTATGTTAATGTTTTTTTCTGTTTGAAATAAAACATGTAGTAAATCCAATGGTGTTGTCTGTAATTCCTTCTTTATACCTTTTTTCAGGTGAGGTAATTACACAGGTGAATATTCTGTATTGTAGTTATGTACATGTTTCTTCGGTTTGAAATAAAACATGTAATAAACCAATTGGTGTTGTTAGTGGATAATTCTTCCCTTTTTCCTCTTTACAGTTAAAAAAGGAAAAAAGGTGAATACTCCGTAGTGTTTAAATCTCAGCTATTCCACCTTCCACTACCCAGCCAAAACCATGCCTTTCTTCATATTTACACTGTCCAACAGCATCGTCCCTGAACCAGATGGGATGGGGGTTAGGATGAGGGCAAGGGGTCCTGTGGTTAGGGTTAGGGTAAGGGGTCCTGGGGTTAGGGTTAGGGTAAGAGGATTTGGGGTAGGGGTAGTAGAAAGCAGGGTCCGTCAGGAGCCGTTAATTCCTTGGCCTCTTTCTCGCCAGTTGCTTGTGGGAAACGATTCCTAAAAATTGGACAGCATCGGTCCAACATGGAGAAGACTAAAGCAGTGTTTTAGAAGGGTTAGGGTTAGGGTTAGGGTTAGGGTTAGGGTTAGGTAAGAACGGTAATATCCGTGGACCGACCCCGTCGGTTAGGGTTAGGGTTAGGGTTAGGGTTAGGGTTAGGGTTAGGGTTAGGGTTAGGATTAGGGATGAAAGCACATTGGAGAAGGAGATATTCTTGAATAACTTTTTTTCTGAAGGTCGTAGAGACTTGGAAAGTGGTTTCTATTGAACTAATGTGGGTCCTGCGGATCGATTGGTGCCATCCCCGAGCTCCTCCGACCTTCGGAAGGGGTCGAAGTAGCAAATGGCCGAAAAGCCGAGGAGATATTCTTGAATAACTTTTTTTGTGAAGGTCGTAGAGAGTGGGAGAGGGCATTTGTTTCTGGCAAGTGGGGTATTGCGCATCGATTGGTACCATTTTCGAGCTTCTACGACCTTCGGAAGGGGTCGAACGCCCAAATCCCCAAAAGTGGGCGGGGCTAGTTCGGAATTTCTGATTTCTGGTGGAATTTGTGTCGATCTTACCTGCATTCTTACCTTTCAGGTTGAATGAAGAGGGGCCTGATGTGTGTCCAGACCACTGCCTCCTTGGCCCCCCATGATTGGGCCCCCAGAAGAGCTCCTGTGCCCCATACACCGCACGGCCCAAGGAGATGGTTAGGGTTAGGGTTAGGGTTAGGGTTAGGGTTAGGGTTAGGGTTAGGGATGAAAGCACATTGGAGAAGGAGATATTCTTGAATAACTTTTTTTCTGAAGGTCGTAGAGACTTGGAAAGTGGTTTCTATTGAACTAATGTGGGTCCTGCGGATCGATTGGTGCCATCCCCGAGCTCCTCCGACCTTCGGAAGGGGTCGAAGTAGCAAATGGCCGAAAAGCCGAGGAGATATTCTTGAATAACTTTTTTTGTGAAGGTCGTAGAGAGTGGGAGAGGGCATTTGTTTCTGGCAAGTGGGGTATTGCGCATCGATTGGTACCATTTTCGAGCTTCTACGACCTTCGGAAGGGGTCGAACGCCCAAATCCCCAAAAGTGGGCGGGGCTAGTTCGGAATTTCTGATTTCTGGTGGAATTTGTGTCGATCTTACCTGCATTCTTACCTTTCAGGTTGAATGAAGAGGGGCCTGATGTGTGTCCAGACCACTGCCTCCTTGGCCCCCCATGATTGGGCCCCCAGAAGAGCTCCTGTGCCCCATACACCGCACGGCCCAAGGAGATGCTTCACTGTCATTCTTCCAAGCGACTGATTTTGGATTTCTCCAAGATTTGTCTAATGAGCTGTTTGATCTGTGGGGCACTTGTCTTGTGTGTGAGTTCACCTTGGTCATGGTTTTTCCTGAATTTAGGGTTTTGAATTTGATGTGATAAAATGACATTTCTGAGGAGAATTCTCTGTTGGGATGGTGAATATCCTGTAATTTTGAGTTTTGGTGTCTTCTATGCCGAGATATTTGAGAGAAACGGGATTGTAATTAGGCCGCCTCATTAGCATAGCCTGCTGAGGAGATATTCTTGAATAACTTTTGTTGTGAAGGTCGTAGAGACTTGGAAAGGGCGTCTGTCTCTACCAAACGGGGTACTGCGGATCGATTGGTACCATCCCCGAGCTTCTAGGACCTTGGGAAGGGGTCGAACGAGCGAATCTGAAAAGTGGGCGGGGTTAGGTTTAGGCAAGGGGTGGTGTGGTTAGGGTAAGGGTCTAAGGAACCTGACTAGGCATAGAATCGAAGTCCAGAACCTCTGAATAAGAAAGTCGCTAAAACAGCTAGGGTTAAGGTAAGGATTAGGGATGAAAGCACATTGGAGAAGGAGATATTCTTGAATAACTTTTTTTCTGAAGGTCGTAGAGACTTGGAAAGTGGTTTCTATTGAACTAATGTGGGTCCTGCGGATCGATTGGTGCCATCCCCGAGCTCCTCCGACCTTCGGAAGGGGTCGAAGTAGCAAATGGCCGAAAAGCCGAGGAGATATTCTTGAATAACTTTTTTTGTGAAGGTCGTAGAGAGTGGGAGAGGGCATTTGTTTCTGGCAAGTGGGGTATTGCGCATCGATTGGTACCATTTTCGAGCTTCTACGACCTTCGGAAGGGGTCGAACGCCCAAATCCCCAAAAGTGGGCGGGGCTAGTTCGGAATTTCTGATTTCTGGTGGAATTTGTGTCGATCTTACCTGCATTCTTACCTTTCAGGTTGAATGAAGAGGGGCCTGATGTGTGTCCAGACCACTGCCTCCTTGGCCCCCCATGATTGGGCCCCCAGAAGAGCTCCTGTGCCCCATACACCGCACGGCCCAAGGAGATGGTTAGGGTTAGGGTTAGGGTTAGGGTTAGGGTTAGGGTTAGGGTTAGGGTTAGGATTAGGGATGAAAGCACATTGGAGAAGGAGATATTCTTGAATAACTTTTTTTCTGAAGGTCGTAGAGACTTGGAAAGTGGTTTCTATTGAACTAATGTGGGTCCTGCGGATCGATTGGTGCCATCCCCGAGCTCCTACGACCTTCGGAAGGGGTCGAAGTAGCAAATGGCCGAAAAGCCGAGGAGATATTCTTGAATAACTTTTTTTGTGAAGGTCGTAGAGAGTGGGAGAGGGCATTTGTTTCTGGCAAGTGGGGTATTGCGCATCGATTGGTACCATTTTCGAGCTTCTACGACCTTCGGAAGGGGTCGAACGCCCAAATCCCCAAAAGTGGGAGGGGCTAGTTCGGAATTTCTGATTTCTGGTGGAATTTGTGTCGATCTTACCTGCATTCTTACCTTTCAGGTTGAACGAAGAGGGGCCTGATGTGTGTCCAGACCACTGGCTCCTTGGCCCCCCATGATTGGGCCCCCAGAAGAGCTCCTGTGCCCCAGGGTTAGGGTTAGGGTTAGGGTTAGGGTTAGGGTTAGGGATGAAAGCACATTGGAGAAGGAGATATTCTTGAATAACTTTTTTTCTGAAGGTCGTAGAGACTTGGAAAGTGGTTTCTATTGAACTAATGTGGGTCCTGCGGATCGATTGGTGCCATCCCCGAGCTCCTCCGACCTTCGGAAGGGGTCGAAGTAGCAAATGGCCGAAAAGCCGAGGAGATATTCTTGAATAACTTTTTTTGTGAAGGTCGTAGAGAGTGGGAGAGGGCATTTGTTTCTGGCAAGTGGGGTATTGCGCATCGATTGGTACCATTTTCGAGCTTCTACGACCTTCGGAAGGGGTCGAACGCCCAAATCCCCAAAAGTGGGCGGGGCTAGTTCGGAATTTCTGATTTCTGGTGGAATTTGTGTCGATCTTACCTGCATTCTTACCTTTCAGGTTGAATGAAGAGGGGCCTGATGTGTGTCCAGACCACTGCCTCCTTGGCCCCCCATGATTGGGCCCCCAGAAGAGCTCCTGTGCCCCATACACCGCACGGCCCAAGGAGATGCTTCACTGTCATTCTTCCAAGCGACTGATTTTGGATTTCTCCAAGATTTGTCTAATGAGCTGTTTGATCTGTGGGGCACTTGTCTTGTGTGTGAGTTCACCTTGGTCATGGTTTTTCCTGAATTTAGGGTTTTGAATTTGATGTGATAAAATGACATTTCTGAGGAGAATTCTCTGTTGGGATGGTGAATATCCTGTAATTTTGAGTTTTGGTGTCTTCTATGCCGAGATATTTGAGAGAAACGGGATTGTAATTAGGCCGCCTCATTAGCATAGCCTGCTGAGGAGATATTCTTGAATAACTTTTGTTGTGAAGGTCGTAGAGACTTGGAAAGGGCGTCTGTCTCTACCAAACGGGGTACTGCGGATCGATTGGTACCATCCCCGAGCTTCTAGGACCTTGGGAAGGGGTCGAACGAGCGAATCTGAAAAGTGGGCGGGGTTAGGTTTAGGCAAGGGGTGGTGTGGTTAGGGTAAGGGTCTAAGGAACCTGACTAGGCATAGAATCGAAGTCCAGAACCTCTGAATAAGAAAGTCGCTAAAACAGCTAGGGTTAAGGTAAGGATTAGGGATGAAAGCACATTGGAGAAGGAGATATTCTTGAATAACTTTTTTTCTGAAGGTCGTAGAGACTTGGAAAGTGGTTTCTATTGAACTAATGTGGGTCCTGCGGATCGATTGGTGCCATCCCCGAGCTCCTCCGACCTTCGGAAGGGGTCGAAGTAGCAAATGGCCGAAAAGCCGAGGAGATATTCTTGAATAACTTTTTTTGTGAAGGTCGTAGAGAGTGGGAGAGGGCATTTGTTTCTGGCAAGTGGGGTATTGCGCATCGATTGGTACCATTTTCGAGCTTCTACGACCTTCGGAAGGGGTCGAACGCCCAAATCCCCAAAAGTGGGCGGGGCTAGTTCGGAATTTCTGATTTCTGGTGGAATTTGTGTCGATCTTACCTGCATTCTTACCTTTCAGGTTGAATGAAGAGGGGCCTGATGTGTGTCCAGACCACTGCCTCCTTGGCCCCCCATGATTGGGCCCCCAGAAGAGCTCCTGTGCCCCATACACCGCACGGCCCAAGGAGATGCTTCACTGTCATTCTTCCAAGCGACTGATTTTGGATTTCTCCAAGATTTGTCTAATGAGCTGTTTGATCTGTGGGGCACTTGTCTTGTGTGTGAGTTCACCTTGGTCATGGTTTTTCCTGAATTTAGGGTTTTGAATTTGATGTGATAAAATGACATTTCTGAGGAGAATTCTCTGTTGGGATGGTGAATATCCTGTAATTTTGAGTTTTGGTGTCTTCTATGCCGAGATATTTGAGAGAAACGGGATTGTAATTAGGCCGCCTCATTAGCATAGCCTGCTGAGGAGATATTCTTGAATAACTTTTGTTGTGAAGGTCGTAGAGACTTGGAAAGGGCGTCTGTCTCTACCAAACGGGGTACTGCGGATCGATTGGTACCATCCCCGAGCTTCTAGGACCTTGGGAAGGGGTCGAACGAGCGAATCTGAAAAGTGGGCGGGGTTAGGTTTAGGCAAGGGGTGGTGTGGTTAGGGTAAGGGTCTAAGGAACCTGACTAGGCATAGAATCGAAGTCCAGAACCTCTGAATAAGAAAGTCGCTAAAACAGCTAGGGTTAAGGTAAGGATTAGGGATGAAAGCACATTGGAGAAGGAGATATTCTTGAATAACTTTTTTTCTGAAGGTCGTAGAGACTTGGAAAGTGGTTTCTATTGAACTAATGTGGGTCCTGCGGATCGATTGGTGCCATCCCCGAGCTCCTCCGACCTTCGGAAGGGGTCGAAGTAGCAAATGGCCGAAAAGCCGAGGAGATATTCTTGAATAACTTTTTTTGTGAAGGTCGTAGAGAGTGGGAGAGGGCATTTGTTTCTGGCAAGTGGGGTATTGCGCATCGATTGGTACCATTTTCGAGCTTCTACGACCTTCGGAAGGGGTCGAACGCCCAAATCCCCAAAAGTGGGCGGGGCTAGTTCGGAATTTCTGATTTCTGGTGGAATTTGTGTCGATCTTACCTGCATTCTTACCTTTCAGGTTGAATGAAGAGGGGCCTGATGTGTGTCCAGACCACTGCCTCCTTGGCCCCCCATGATTGGGCCCCCAGAAGAGCTCCTGTGCCCCATACACCGCACGGCCCAAGGAGATGGTTAGGGTTAGGGTTAGGGTTAGGGTTAGGGTTAGGGTTAGGGTTAGGATTAGGGATGAAAGCACATTGGAGAAGGAGATATTCTTGAATAACTTTTTTTCTGAAGGTCGTAGAGACTTGGAAAGTGGTTTCTATTGAACTAATGTGGGTCCTGCGGATCGATTGGTGCCATCCCCGAGCTCCTCCGACCTTCGGAAGGGGTCGAAGTAGCAAATGGCCGAAAAGCCGAGGAGATATTCTTGAATAACTTTTTTTGTGAAGGTCGTAGAGAGTGGGAGAGGGCATTTGTTTCTGGCAAGTGGGGTATTGCGCATCGATTGGTACCATTTTCGAGCTTCTACGACCTTCGGAAGGGGTCGAACGCCCAAATCCCCAAAAGTGGGCGGGGCTAGTTCGGAATTTCTGATTTCTGGTGGAATTTGTGTCGATCTTACCTGCATTCTTACCTTTCAGGTTGAATGAAGAGGGGCCTGATGTGTGTCCAGACCACTGCCTCCTTGGCCCCCCATGATTGGGCCCCCAGAAGAGCTCCTGTGCCCCATACACCGCACGGCCCAAGGAGATGCTTCACTGTCATTCTTCCAAGCGACTGATTTTGGATTTCTCCAAGATTTGTCTAATGAGCTGTTTGATCTGTGGGGCACTTGTCTTGTGTGTGAGTTCACCTTGGTCATGGTTTTTCCTGAATTTAGGGTTTTGAATTTGATGTGATAAAATGACATTTCTGAGGAGAATTCTCTGTTGGGATGGTGAATATCCTGTAATTTTGAGTTTTGGTGTCTTCTATGCCGAGATATTTGAGAGAAACGGGATTGTAATTAGGCCGCCTCATTAGCATAGCCTGCTGAGGAGATATTCTTGAATAACTTTTGTTGTGAAGGTCGTAGAGACTTGGAAAGGGCGTCTGTCTCTACCAAACGGGGTACTGCGGATCGATTGGTACCATCCCCGAGCTTCTAGGACCTTGGGAAGGGGTCGAACGAGCGAATCTGAAAAGTGGGCGGGGTTAGGTTTAGGCAAGGGGTGGTGTGGTTAGGGTAAGGGTCTAAGGAACCTGACTAGGCATAGAATCGAAGTCCAGAACCTCTGAATAAGAAAGTCGCTAAAACAGCTAGGGTTAAGGTAAGGATTAGGGATGAAAGCACATTGGAGAAGGAGATATTCTTGAATAACTTTTTTTCTGAAGGTCGTAGAGACTTGGAAAGTGGTTTCTATTGAACTAATGTGGGTCCTGCGGATCGATTGGTGCCATCCCCGAGCTCCTCCGACCTTCGGAAGGGGTCGAAGTAGCAAATGGCCGAAAAGCCGAGGAGATATTCTTGAATAACTTTTTTTGTGAAGGTCGTAGAGAGTGGGAGAGGGCATTTGTTTCTGGCAAGTGGGGTATTGCGCATCGATTGGTACCATTTTCGAGCTTCTACGACCTTCGGAAGGGGTCGAACGCCCAAATCCCCAAAAGTGGGCGGGGCTAGTTCGGAATTTCTGATTTCTGGTGGAATTTGTGTCGATCTTACCTGCATTCTTACCTTTCAGGTTGAATGAAGAGGGGCCTGATGTGTGTCCAGACCACTGCCTCCTTGGCCCCCCATGATTGGGCCCCCAGAAGAGCTCCTGTGCCCCATACACCGCACGGCCCAAGGAGATGGTTAGGGTTAGGGTTAGGGTTAGGGTTAGGGTTAGGGTTAGGATTAGGGATGAAAGCACATTGGAGAAGGAGATATTCTTGAATAACTTTTTTTCTGAAGGTCGTAGAGACTTGGAAAGTGGTTTCTATTGAACTAATGTGGGTCCTGCGGATCGATTGGTGCCATCCCCGAGCTCCTCCGACCTTCGGAAGGGGTCGAAGTAGCAAATGGCCGAAAAGCCGAGGAGATATTCTTGAATAACTTTTTTTGTGAAGGTCGTAGAGAGTGGGAGAGGGCATTTGTTTCTGGCAAGTGGGGTATTGCGCATCGATTGGTACCATTTTCGAGCTTCTACGACCTTCGGAAGGGGTCGAACGCCCAAATCCCCAAAAGTGGGCGGGGCTAGTTCGGAATTTCTGATTTCTGGTGGAATTTGTGTCGATCTTACCTGCATTCTTACCTTTCAGGTTGAATGAAGAGGGGCCTGATGTGTGTCCAGACCACTGCCTCCTTGGGTTAGGGTTAGGGTTAGGGTTAGGGTTAGGGTTAGGGTTAGGATTAGGGATGAAAGCACATTGGAGAAGGAGATATTCTTGAATAACTTTTTTTCTGAAGGTCGTAGAGACTTGGAAAGTGGTTTCTATTGAACTAATGTGGGTCCTGCGGATCGATTGGTGCCATCCCCGAGCTCCTACGACCTTCGGAAGGGGTCGAAGTAGCAAATGGCCGAAAAGCCGAGGAGATATTCTTGAATAACTTTTTTTGTGAAGGTCGTAGAGAGTGGGAGAGGGCATTTGTTTCTGGCAAGTGGGGTATTGCGCATCGATTGGTACCATTTTCGAGCTTCTACGACCTTCGGAAGGGGTCGAACGCCCAAATCCCCAAAAGTGGGAGGGGCTAGTTCGGAATTTCTGATTTCTGGTGGAATTTGTGTCGATCTTACCTGCATTCTTACCTTTCAGGTTGAACGAAGAGGGGCCTGATGTGTGTCCAGACCACTGCCTCCTTGGCCCCCCATGATTGGGCCCCCAGAAGAGATGATTGGGCCCCCAGAAGAGCTCCTGTGCCCCATACACCGCACGGCCCAAGGAGATGCTTCACTGTCATTCTTCCAAGCGACTGATTTTGGATTTCTCCAAGATTTGTCTAATGAGCTGTTTGATCTGTGGGGCACTTGTCTTGTGTGTGAGTTCACCTTGGTCATGGTTTTTCCTGAATTTAGGGTTTTGAATTTGATGTGATCAAATGATATTTCTGAGGAGAATTCTCTGTTGGGATGGTGAATATCCTCTAATTTTGAGTTTTGGTGTCTTCTATGCCGAGATATTTGAGAGAAACGGGATTGTAATTAGGCAGCCTCATTAGCATAGCCTGCTGAGGAGATATTCTTGAATAACTTTTGCTGTGAAGGTCGTAGAGACTTGGAAAGGGCGTCTGTCTCTACCAAACGGGGTACTGCGGATCGATTGGTACCATCGCCGAGCTTCTAGGACCTTGGGAAGGGGTCGAACGAGCGAATCTGAAAAGTGGGCGGGGTTAGGTTTAGGCAAGGGGTGGTGTGGTTAGGGTAAGGGTCTAAGGAACCTGACTAGGCATCGAATCGAAGTCCAGAACCTCTGAATAAGAAAGTCGCTAAAACAGCTAGGGTTAAGGTAAGGATTAGGGATGAAAGCACATTGGAGAAGGAGATATTCTTGAATAACTTTTTTTCTGAAGGTCGTAGAGACTTGGAAAGTGGTTTCTATTGAACTAATGTGGGTCCTGCGGATCGATTGGTGCCATCCCCGAGCTCCTACGACCTTCGGAAGGGGTCGAAGTAGCAAATGGCCGAAAAGCCGAGGAGATATTCTTGAATAACTTTTTTTGTGAAGGTCGTAGAGAGTGGGAGAGGGCATTTGTTTCTGGCAAGTGGGGTATTGCGCATCGATTGGTACCATTTTCGAGCTTCTACGACCTTCGGAAGGGGTCGAACGCCCAAATCCCCAAAAGTGGGAGGGGCTAGTTCGGAATTTCTGATTTCTGGTGGAATTTGTGTCGATCTTACCTGCATTCTTACCTTTCAGGTTGAACGAAGAGGGGCCTGATGTGTGTCCAGACCACTGGCTCCTTGGCCCCCCATGATTGGGCCCCCAGAAGAGCTCCTGTGCCCCAGGGTTAGGGTTAGGGTTAGGGTTAGGGTTAGGGTTAGGGATGAAAGCACATTGGAGAAGGAGATATTCTTGAATAACTTTTTTTCTGAAGGTCGTAGAGACTTGGAAAGTGGTTTCTATTGAACTAATGTGGGTCCTGCGGATCGATTGGTGCCATCCCCGAGCTCCTCCGACCTTCGGAAGGGGTCGAAGTAGCAAATGGCCGAAAAGCCGAGGAGATATTCTTGAATAACTTTTTTTGTGAAGGTCGTAGAGAGTGGGAGAGGGCATTTGTTTCTGGCAAGTGGGGTATTGCGCATCGATTGGTACCATTTTCGGGTTAGGGTTAGGGTTAGGGTTAGGGTTAGGGTTAGGGTTAGGGTTAGGGATGAAAGCACATTGGAGAAGGAGATATTCTTGAATAACTTTTTTTCTGAAGGTCGTAGAGACTTGGAAAGTGGTTTCTATTGAACTAATGTGGGTCCTGCGGATCGATTGGTGCCATCCCCGAGCTCCTCCGACCTTCGGAAGGGGTCGAAGTAGCAAATGGCCGAAAAGCCGAGGAGATATTCTTGAATAACTTTTTTTGTGAAGGTCGTAGAGAGTGGGAGAGGGCATTTGTTTCTGGCAAGTGGGGTATTGCGCATCGATTGGTACCATTTTCGAGCTTCTACGACCTTCGGAAGGGGTCGAACGCCCAAATCCCCAAAAGTGGGAGGGGCTAGTTCGGAATTTCTGATTTCTGGTGGAATTTGTGTCGATCTTACCTGCATTCTTACCTTTCAGGTTGAACGAAGAGGGGCCTGATGTGTGTCCAGACCACTGCCTCCTTGGCCCCCCATGATTGGGCCCCCAGAAGAGCTCCTGTGCCCCATACACCGCACGGCCCAAGGAGATGCTTCACTGTCATTCTTCCAAGCGACTGATTTTGGATTTCTCCAAGATTTGTCTAATGAGCTGTTTGATCTGTGGGGCACTTGTCTTGTGTGTGAGTTCACCTTGGTCATGGTTTTTCCTGAATTTAGGGTTTTGAATTTGATGTGATAAAATGACATTTCTGAGGAGAATTCTCTGTTGGGATGGTGAATATCCTGTAATTTTGAGTTTTGGTGTCTTCTATGCCGAGATATTTGAGAGAAACGGGATTGTAATTAGGCAGCCTCATTAGCATAGCCTGCTGAGGAGATATTCTTGAATAACTTTTGTTGTGAAGGTCGTAGAGACTTGGAAAGGGCGTCTGTCTCTACCAAACGGGGTACTGCGGATCGATTGGTACCATCCCCGAGCTTCTAGGACCTTGGGAAGGGGTCGAACGAGCGAATCTGAAAAGTGGGCGGGGTTAGGTTTAGGCAAGGGGTGGTGTGGTTAGGGTAAGGGTCTAAGGAACCTGACTAGGCATAGAATCGAAGTCCAGAACCTCTGAATAAGAAAGTCGCTAAAACAGCTAGGGTTAAGGTAAGGATTAGGGATGAAAGCACATTGGAGAAGGAGATATTCTTGAATAACTTTTTTTCTGAAGGTCGTAGAGACTTGGAAAGTGGTTTCTATTGAACTAATGTGGGTCCTGCGGATCGATTGGTGCCATCCCCGAGCTCCTCCGACCTTCGGAAGGGGTCGAAGTAGCAAATGGCCGAAAAGCCGAGGAGATATTCTTGAATAACTTTTTTTGTGAAGGTCGTAGAGAGTGGGAGAGGGCATTTGTTTCTGGCAAGTGGGGTATTGCGCATCGATTGGTACCATTTTCGAGCTTCTACGACCTTCGGAAGGGGTCGAACGCCCAAATCCCCAAAAGTGGGAGGGGCTAGTTCGGAATTTCTGATTTCTGGTGGAATTTGTGTCGATCTTACCTGCATTCTTACCTTTCAGGTTGAACGAAGAGGGGCCTGATGTGTGTCCAGACCACTGCCTCCTTGGCCCCCCATGATTGGGCCCCCAGAAGAGCTCCTGTGCCCCATACACCGCACGGCCCAAGGAGATGCTTCACTGTCATTCTTCCAAGCGACTGATTTTGGATTTCTCCAAGATTTGTCTAATGAGCTGTTTGATCTGTGGGGCACTTGTCTTGTGTGTGAGTTCACCTTGGTCATGGTTTTTCCTGAATTTAGGGTTTTGAATTTGATGTGATAAAATGACATTTCTGAGGAGAATTCTCTGTTGGGATGGTGAATATCCTGTAATTTTGAGTTTTGGTGTCTTCTATGCCGAGATATTTGAGAGAAACGGGATTGTAATTAGGCAGCCTCATTAGCATAGCCTGCTGAGGAGATATTCTTGAATAACTTTTGTTGTGAAGGTTAGGGTTAGGGTTAGGGTTAGGGTTAGGGTTAGGGTTAGGGTTAGGATTAGGGATGAAAGCACATTGGAGAAGGAGATATTCTTGAATAACTTTTTTTCTGAAGGTCGTAGAGACTTGGAAAGTGGTTTCTATTGAACTAATGTGGGTCCTGCGGATCGATTGGTGCCATCCCCGAGCTCCTCCGACCTTCGGAAGGGGTCGAAGTAGCAAATGGCCGAAAAGCCGAGGAGATATTCTTGAATAACTTTTTTTGTGAAGGTCGTAGAGAGTGGGAGAGGGCATTTGTTTCTGGCAAGTGGGGTATTGCGCATCGATTGGTACCATTTTCGAGCTTCTACGACCTTCGGAAGGGGTCGAACGCCCAAATCCCCAAAAGTGGGAGGGGCTAGTTCGGAATTTCTGATTTCTGGTGGAATTTGTGTCGATCTTACCTGCATTCTTACCTTTCAGGTTGAACGAAGAGGGGCCTGATGTGTGTCCAGACCACTGCCTCCTTGGCCCCCCATGATTGGGCCCCCAGAAGAGCTCCTGTGCCCCATACACCGCACGGCCCAAGGAGATGCTTCACTGTCATTCTTCCAAGCGACTGATTTTGGATTTCTCCAAGATTTGTCTAATGAGCTGTTTGATCTGTGGGGCACTTGTCTTGTGTGTGAGTTCACCTTGGTCATGGTTTTTCCTGAATTTAGGGTTTTGAATTTGATGTGATAAAATGACATTTCTGAGGAGAATTCTCTGTTGGGATGGTGAATATCCTGTAATTTTGAGTTTTGGTGTCTTCTATGCCGAGATATTTGAGAGAAACGGGATTGTAATTAGGCAGCCTCATTAGCATAGCCTGCTGAGGAGATATTCTTGAATAACTTTTGTTGTGAAGGTCGTAGAGACTTGGAAAGGGCGTCTGTCTCTACCAAACGGGGTACTGCGGATCGATTGGTACCATCCCCGAGCTTCTAGGACCTTGGGAAGGGGTCGAACGAGCGAATCTGAAAAGTGGGCGGGGTTAGGTTTAGGCAAGGGGTGGTGTGGTTAGGGTAAGGGTCTAAGGAACCTGACTAGGCATAGAATCGAAGTCCAGAACCTCTGAATAAGAAAGTCGCTAAAACAGCTAGGGTTAAGGTAAGGATTAGGGATGAAAGCACATTGGAGAAGGAGATATTCTTGAATAACTTTTTTTCTGAAGGTCGTAGAGACTTGGAAAGTGGTTTCTATTGAACTAATGTGGGTCCTGCGGATCGATTGGTGCCATCCCCGAGCTCCTCCGACCTTCGGAAGGGGTCGAAGTAGCAAATGGCCGAAAAGCCGAGGAGATATTCTTGAATAACTTTTTTTGTGAAGGTCGTAGAGAGTGGGAGAGGGCATTTGTTTCTGGCAAGTGGGGTATTGCGCATCGATTGGTACCATTTTCGAGCTTCTACGACCTTCGGAAGGGGTCGAACGCCCAAATCCCCAAAAGTGGGAGGGGCTAGTTCGGAATTTCTGATTTCTGGTGGAATTTGTGTCGATCTTACCTGCATTCTTACCTTTCAGGTTGAACGAAGAGGGGCCTGATGTGTGTCCAGACCACTGCCTCCTTGGCCCCCCATGATTGGGCCCCCAGAAGAGCTCCTGTGCCCCATACACCGCACGGCCCAAGGAGATGCTTCACTGTCATTCTTCCAAGCGACTGATTTTGGATTTCTCCAAGATTTGTCTAATGAGCTGTTTGATCTGTGGGGCACTTGTCTTGTGTGTGAGTTCACCTTGGTCATGGTTTTTCCTGAATTTAGGGTTTTGAATTTGATGTGATAAAATGACATTTCTGAGGAGAATTCTCTGTTGGGATGGTGAATATCCTGTAATTTTGAGTTTTGGTGTCTTCTATGCCGAGATATTTGAGAGAAACGGGATTGTAATTAGGCAGCCTCATTAGCATAGCCTGCTGAGGAGATATTCTTGAATAACTTTTGTTGTGAAGGTCGTAGAGACTTGGAAAGGGCGTCTGTCTCTACCAAACGGGGTACTGCGGATCGATTGGTACAATCCCCGAGCTTCTAGGACCTTGGGAAGGGGTCGAACGAGCGAATCTGAAAAGTGGGCGGGGTTAGGTTTAGGCAAGGGGTGGTGTGGTTAGGGTAAGGGTCTAAGGAACCTGACTAGGCATAGAATCGAAGTCCAGAACCTCTGAATAAGAAAGTCGCTAAAACAGCTAGGGTTAAGGTAAGGATTAGGGATGAAAGCACATTGGAGAAGGAGATATTCTTGAATAACTTTTTTTCTGAAGGTCGTAGAGACTTGGAAAGTGGTTTCTATTGAACTAATGTGGGTCCTGCGGATCGATTGGTGCCATCCCCGAGCTCCTCCGACCTTCGGAAGGGGTCGAAGTAGCAAATGGCCGAAAAGCCGAGGAGATATTCTTGAATAACTTTTTTTGTGAAGGTCGTAGAGAGTGGGAGAGGGCATTTGTTTCTGGCAAGTGGGGTATTGCGCATCGATTGGTACCATTTTCGAGCTTCTACGACCTTCGGAAGGGGTCGAACGCCCAAATCCCCAAAAGTGGGAGGGGCTAGTTCGGAATTTCTGATTTCTGGTGGAATTTGTGTCGATCTTACCTGCATTCTTACCTTTCAGGTTGAACGAAGAGGGGCCTGATGTGTGTCCAGACCACTGCCTCCTTGGCCCCCCATGATTGGGCCCCCAGAAGAGCTCCTGTGCCCCATACACCGCACGGCCCAAGGAGATGCTTCACTGTCATTCTTCCAAGCGACTGATTTTGGATTTCTCCAAGATTTGTCTAATGAGCTGTTTGATCTGTGGGGCACTTGTCTTGTGTGTGAGTTCACCTTGGTCATGGTTTTTCCTGAATTTAGGGTTTTGAATTTGATGTGATAAAATGACATTTCTGAGGAGAATTCTCTGTTGGGATGGTGAATATCCTGTAATTTTGAGTTTTGGTGTCTTCTATGCCGAGATATTTGAGAGAAACGGGATTGTAATTAGGCAGCCTCATTAGCATAGCCTGCTGAGGAGATATTCTTGAATAACTTTTGTTGTGAAGGTCGTAGAGACTTGGAAAGGGCGTCTGTCTCTACCAAACGGGGTACTGCGGATCGATTGGTACCATCCCCGAGCTTCTAGGACCTTGGGAAGGGGTCGAACGAGCGAATCTGAAAAGTGGGCGGGGTTAGGTTTAGGCAAGGGGTGGTGTGGTTAGGGTAAGGGTCTAAGGAACCTGACTAGGCATAGAATCGAAGTCCAGAACCTCTGAATAAGAAAGTCGCTAAAACAGCTAGGGTTAAGGTAAGGATTAGGGATGAAAGCACATTGGAGAAGGAGATATTCTTGAATAACTTTTTTTCTGAAGGTCGTAGAGACTTGGAAAGTGGTTTCTATTGAACTAATGTGGGTCCTGCGGATCGATTGGTGCCATCCCCGAGCTCCTCCGACCTTCGGAAGGGGTCGAAGTAGCAAATGGCCGAAAAGCCGAGGAGATATTCTTGAATAACTTTTTTTGTGAAGGTCGTAGAGAGTGGGAGAGGGCATTTGTTTCTGGCAAGTGGGGTATTGCGCATCGATTGGTACCATTTTCGAGCTTCTACGACCTTCGGAAGGGGTCGAACGCCCAAATCCCCAAAAGTGGGAGGGGCTAGTTCGGAATTTCTGATTTCTGGTGGAATTTGTGTCGATCTTACCTGCATTCTTACCTTTCAGGTTGAACGAAGAGGGGCCTGATGTGTGTCCAGACCACTGCCTCCTTGGCCCCCCATGATTGGGCCCCCAGAAGAGCTCCTGTGCCCCATACACCGCACGGCCCAAGGAGATGCTTCACTGTCATTCTTCCAAGCGACTGATTTTGGATTTCTCCAAGATTTGTCTAATGAGCTGTTTGATCTGTGGGGCACTTGTCTTGTGTGTGAGTTCACCTTGGTCATGGTTTTTCCTGAATTTAGGGTTTTGAATTTGATGTGATAAAATGACATTTCTGAGGAGAATTCTCTGTTGGGATGGTGAATATCCTGTAATTTTGAGTTTTGGTGTCTTCTATGCCGAGATATTTGAGAGAAACGGGATTGTAATTAGGCAGCCTCATTAGCATAGCCTGCTGAGGAGATATTCTTGAATAACTTTTGTTGTGAAGGTCGTAGAGACTTGGAAAGGGCGTCTGTCTCTACCAAACGGGGTACTGCGGATCGATTGGTACCATCCCCGAGCTTCTAGGACCTTGGGAAGGGGTCGAACGAGCGAATCTGAAAAGTGGGCGGGGTTAGGTTTAGGCAAGGGGTGGTGTGGTTAGGGTAAGGGTCTAAGGAACCTGACTAGGCATAGAATCGAAGTCCAGAACCTCTGAATAAGAAAGTCGCTAAAACAGCTAGGGTTAAGGTAAGGATTAGGGATGAAAGCACATTGGAGAAGGAGATATTCTTGAATAACTTTTTTTCTGAAGGTCGTAGAGACTTGGAAAGTGGTTTCTATTGAACTAATGTGGGTCCTGCGGATCGATTGGTGCCATCCCCGAGCTCCTCCGACCTTCGGAAGGGGTCGAAGTAGCAAATGGCCGAAAAGCCGAGGAGATATTCTTGAATAACTTTTTTTGTGAAGGTCGTAGAGAGTGGGAGAGGGCATTTGTTTCTGGCAAGTGGGGTATTGCGCATCGATTGGTACCATTTTCGAGCTTCTACGACCTTCGGAAGGGGTCGAACGCCCAAATCCCCAAAAGTGGGAGGGGCTAGTTCGGAATTTCTGATTTCTGGTGGAATTTGTGTCGATCTTACCTGCATTCTTACCTTTCAGGTTGAACGAAGAGGGGCCTGATGTGTGTCCAGACCACTGCCTCCTTGGCCCCCCATGATTGGGCCCCCAGAAGAGCTCCTGTGCCCCATACACCGCACGGCCCAAGGAGATGCTTCACTGTCATTCTTCCAAGCGACTGATTTTGGATTTCTCCAAGATTTGTCTAATGAGCTGTTTGATCTGTGGGGCACTTGTCTTGTGTGTGAGTTCACCTTGGTCATGGTTAGGGTTAGGGTTAGGGTTAGGGTTAGGGTTAGGGTTAGGGTTAGGGTTAGGGTTAGGGTTAGGATTAGGGATGAAAGCACATTGGAGAAGGAGATATTCTTGAATAACTTTTTTTCTGAAGGTCGTAGAGACTTGGAAAGTGGTTTCTATTGAACTAATGTGGGTCCTGCGGATCGATTGGTGCCATCCCCGAGCTCCTCCGACCTTCGGAAGGGGTCGAAGTAGCAAATGGCCGAAAAGCCGAGGAGATATTCTTGAATAACTTTTTTTGTGAAGGTCGTAGAGAGTGGGAGAGGGCATTTGTTTCTGGCAAGTGGGGTATTGCGCATCGATTGGTACCATTTTCGAGCTTCTACGACCTTCGGAAGGGGTCGAACGCCCAAATCCCCAAAAGTGGGCGGGGCTAGTTCGGAATTTCTGATTTCTGGTGGAATTTGTGTCGATCTTACCTGCATTCTTACCTTTCAGGTTGAATGAAGAGGGGCCTGATGTGTGTCCAGACCACTGCCTCCTTGGCCCCCCATGATTGGGCCCCCAGAAGAGCTCCTGTGCCCCATACACCGCACGGCCCAAGGAGATGGTTAGGGTTAGGGTTAGGGTTAGGGTTAGGGTTAGGGTTAGGATTAGGGATGAAAGCACATTGGAGAAGGAGATATTCTTGAATAACTTTTTTTCTGAAGGTCGTAGAGACTTGGAAAGTGGTTTCTATTGAACTAATGTGGGTCCTGCGGATCGATTGGTGCCATCCCCGAGCTCCTCCGACCTTCGGAAGGGGTCGAAGTAGCAAATGGCCGAAAAGCCGAGGAGATATTCTTGAATAACTTTTTTTGTGAAGGTCGTAGAGAGTGGGAGAGGGCATTTGTTTCTGGCAAGTGGGGTATTGCGCATCGATTGGTACCATTTTCGAGCTTCTACGACCTTCGGAAGGGGTCGAACGCCCAAATCCCCAAAAGTGGGCGGGGCTAGTTCGGAATTTCTGATTTCTGGTGGAATTTGTGTCGATCTTACCTGCATTCTTACCTTTCAGGTTGAATGAAGAGGGGCCTGATGTGTGTCCAGACCACTGCCTCCTTGGGTTAGGGTTAGGGTTAGGGTTAGGGTTAGGGTTAGGGTTAGGATTAGGGATGAAAGCACATTGGAGAAGGAGATATTCTTGAATAACTTTTTTTCTGAAGGTCGTAGAGACTTGGAAAGTGGTTTCTATTGAACTAATGTGGGTCCTGCGGATCGATTGGTGCCATCCCCGAGCTCCTACGACCTTCGGAAGGGGTCGAAGTAGCAAATGGCCGAAAAGCCGAGGAGATATTCTTGAATAACTTTTTTTGTGAAGGTCGTAGAGAGTGGGAGAGGGCATTTGTTTCTGGCAAGTGGGGTATTGCGCATCGATTGGTACCATTTTCGAGCTTCTACGACCTTCGGAAGGGGTCGAACGCCCAAATCCCCAAAAGTGGGAGGGGCTAGTTCGGAATTTCTGATTTCTGGTGGAATTTGTGTCGATCTTACCTGCATTCTTACCTTTCAGGTTGAACGAAGAGGGGCCTGATGTGTGTCCAGACCACTGCCTCCTTGGCCCCCCATGATTGGGCCCCCAGAAGAGATGATTGGGCCCCCAGAAGAGCTCCTGTGCCCCATACACCGCACGGCCCAAGGAGATGCTTCACTGTCATTCTTCCAAGCGACTGATTTTGGATTTCTCCAAGATTTGTCTAATGAGCTGTTTGATCTGTGGGGCACTTGTCTTGTGTGTGAGTTCACCTTGGTCATGGTTTTTCCTGAATTTAGGGTTTTGAATTTGATGTGATCAAATGATATTTCTGAGGAGAATTCTCTGTTGGGATGGTGAATATCCTCTAATTTTGAGTTTTGGTGTCTTCTATGCCGAGATATTTGAGAGAAACGGGATTGTAATTAGGCAGCCTCATTAGCATAGCCTGCTGAGGAGATATTCTTGAATAACTTTTGCTGTGAAGGTCGTAGAGACTTGGAAAGGGCGTCTGTCTCTACCAAACGGGGTACTGCGGATCGATTGGTACCATCGCCGAGCTTCTAGGACCTTGGGAAGGGGTCGAACGAGCGAATCTGAAAAGTGGGCGGGGTTAGGTTTAGGCAAGGGGTGGTGTGGTTAGGGTAAGGGTCTAAGGAACCTGACTAGGCATCGAATCGAAGTCCAGAACCTCTGAATAAGAAAGTCGCTAAAACAGCTAGGGTTAAGGTAAGGATTAGGGATGAAAGCACATTGGAGAAGGAGATATTCTTGAATAACTTTTTTTCTGAAGGTCGTAGAGACTTGGAAAGTGGTTTCTATTGAACTAATGTGGGTCCTGCGGATCGATTGGTGCCATCCCCGAGCTCCTACGACCTTCGGAAGGGGTCGAAGTAGCAAATGGCCGAAAAGCCGAGGAGATATTCTTGAATAACTTTTTTTGTGAAGGTCGTAGAGAGTGGGAGAGGGCATTTGTTTCTGGCAAGTGGGGTATTGCGCATCGATTGGTACCATTTTCGAGCTTCTACGACCTTCGGAAGGGGTCGAACGCCCAAATCCCCAAAAGTGGGAGGGGCTAGTTCGGAATTTCTGATTTCTGGTGGAATTTGTGTCGATCTTACCTGCATTCTTACCTTTCAGGTTGAACGAAGAGGGGCCTGATGTGTGTCCAGACCACTGGCTCCTTGGCCCCCCATGATTGGGCCCCCAGAAGAGCTCCTGTGCCCCAGGGTTAGGGTTAGGGTTAGGGTTAGGGTTAGGGTTAGGGATGAAAGCACATTGGAGAAGGAGATATTCTTGAATAACTTTTTTTCTGAAGGTCGTAGAGACTTGGAAAGTGGTTTCTATTGAACTAATGTGGGTCCTGCGGATCGATTGGTGCCATCCCCGAGCTCCTCCGACCTTCGGAAGGGGTCGAAGTAGCAAATGGCCGAAAAGCCGAGGAGATATTCTTGAATAACTTTTTTTGTGAAGGTCGTAGAGAGTGGGAGAGGGCATTTGTTTCTGGCAAGTGGGGTATTGCGCATCGATTGGTACCATTTTCGGGTTAGGGTTAGGGTTAGGGTTAGGGTTAGGGTTAGGGTTAGGATTAGGGATGAAAGCACATTGGAGAAGGAGATATTCTTGAATAACTTTTTTTCTGAAGGTCGTAGAGACTTGGAAAGTGGTTTCTATTGAACTAATGTGGGTCCTGCGGATCGATTGGTGCCATCCCCGAGCTCCTCCGACCTTCGGAAGGGGTCGAAGTAGCAAATGGCCGAAAAGCCGAGGAGATATTCTTGAATAACTTTTTTTGTGAAGGTCGTAGAGAGTGGGAGAGGGCATTTGTTTCTGGCAAGTGGGGTATTGCGCATCGATTGGTACCATTTTCGAGCTTCTACGACCTTCGGAAGGGGTCGAACGCCCAAATCCCCAAAAGTGGGAGGGGCTAGTTCGGAATTTCTGATTTCTGGTGGAATTTGTGTCGATCTTACCTGCATTCTTACCTTTCAGGTTGAACGAAGAGGGGCCTGATGTGTGTCCAGACCACTGCCTCCTTGGCCCCCCATGATTGGGCCCCCAGAAGAGCTCCTGTGCCCCATACACCGCACGGCCCAAGGAGATGCTTCACTGTCATTCTTCCAAGCGACTGATTTTGGATTTCTCCAAGATTTGTCTAATGAGCTGTTTGATCTGTGGGGCACTTGTCTTGTGTGTGAGTTCACCTTGGTCATGGTTTTTCCTGAATTTAGGGTTTTGAATTTGATGTGATAAAATGACATTTCTGAGGAGAATTCTCTGTTGGGATGGTGAATATCCTGTAATTTTGAGTTTTGGTGTCTTCTATGCCGAGATATTTGAGAGAAACGGGATTGTAATTAGGCAGCCTCATTAGCATAGCCTGCTGAGGAGATATTCTTGAATAACTTTTGTTGTGAAGGTCGTAGAGACTTGGAAAGGGCGTCTGTCTCTACCAAACGGGGTACTGCGGATCGATTGGTACCATCCCCGAGCTTCTAGGACCTTGGGAAGGGGTCGAACGAGCGAATCTGAAAAGTGGGCGGGGTTAGGTTTAGGCAAGGGGTGGTGTGGTTAGGGTAAGGGTCTAAGGAACCTGACTAGGCATAGAATCGAAGTCCAGAACCTCTGAATAAGAAAGTCGCTAAAACAGCTAGGGTTAAGGTAAGGATTAGGGATGAAAGCACATTGGAGAAGGAGATATTCTTGAATAACTTTTTTTCTGAAGGTCGTAGAGACTTGGAAAGTGGTTTCTATTGAACTAATGTGGGTCCTGCGGATCGATTGGTGCCATCCCCGAGCTCCTCCGACCTTCGGAAGGGGTCGAAGTAGCAAATGGCCGAAAAGCCGAGGAGATATTCTTGAATAACTTTTTTTGTGAAGGTCGTAGAGAGTGGGAGAGGGCATTTGTTTCTGGCAAGTGGGGTATTGCGCATCGATTGGTACCATTTTCGAGCTTCTACGACCTTCGGAAGGGGTCGAACGCCCAAATCCCCAAAAGTGGGAGGGGCTAGTTCGGAATTTCTGATTTCTGGTGGAATTTGTGTCGATCTTACCTGCATTCTTACCTTTCAGGTTGAACGAAGAGGGGCCTGATGTGTGTCCAGACCACTGCCTCCTTGGCCCCCCATGATTGGGCCCCCAGAAGAGCTCCTGTGCCCCATACACCGCACGGCCCAAGGAGATGCTTCACTGTCATTCTTCCAAGCGACTGATTTTGGATTTCTCCAAGATTTGTCTAATGAGCTGTTTGATCTGTGGGGCACTTGTCTTGTGTGTGAGTTCACCTTGGTCATGGTTTTTCCTGAATTTAGGGTTTTGAATTTGATGTGATAAAATGACATTTCTGAGGAGAATTCTCTGTTGGGATGGTGAATATCCTGTAATTTTGAGTTTTGGTGTCTTCTATGCCGAGATATTTGAGAGAAACGGGATTGTAATTAGGCAGCCTCATTAGCATAGCCTGCTGAGGAGATATTCTTGAATAACTTTTGTTGTGAAGGTTAGGGTTAGGGTTAGGGTTAGGGTTAGGGTTAGGGTTAGGGTTAGGGTTAGGGTTAGGATTAGGGATGAAAGCACATTGGAGAAGGAGATATTCTTGAATAACTTTTTTTCTGAAGGTCGTAGAGACTTGGAAAGTGGTTTCTATTGAACTAATGTGGGTCCTGCGGATCGATTGGTGCCATCCCCGAGCTCCTCCGACCTTCGGAAGGGGTCGAAGTAGCAAATGGCCGAAAAGCCGAGGAGATATTCTTGAATAACTTTTTTTGTGAAGGTCGTAGAGAGTGGGAGAGGGCATTTGTTTCTGGCAAGTGGGGTATTGCGCATCGATTGGTACCATTTTCGAGCTTCTACGACCTTCGGAAGGGGTCGAACGCCCAAATCCCCAAAAGTGGGAGGGGCTAGTTCGGAATTTCTGATTTCTGGTGGAATTTGTGTCGATCTTACCTGCATTCTTACCTTTCAGGTTGAACGAAGAGGGGCCTGATGTGTGTCCAGACCACTGCCTCCTTGGCCCCCCATGATTGGGCCCCCAGAAGAGCTCCTGTGCCCCATACACCGCACGGCCCAAGGAGATGCTTCACTGTCATTCTTCCAAGCGACTGATTTTGGATTTCTCCAAGATTTGTCTAATGAGCTGTTTGATCTGTGGGGCACTTGTCTTGTGTGTGAGTTCACCTTGGTCATGGTTTTTCCTGAATTTAGGGTTTTGAATTTGATGTGATAAAATGACATTTCTGAGGAGAATTCTCTGTTGGGATGGTGAATATCCTGTAATTTTGAGTTTTGGTGTCTTCTATGCCGAGATATTTGAGAGAAACGGGATTGTAATTAGGCAGCCTCATTAGCATAGCCTGCTGAGGAGATATTCTTGAATAACTTTTGTTGTGAAGGTCGTAGAGACTTGGAAAGGGCGTCTGTCTCTACCAAACGGGGTACTGCGGATCGATTGGTACCATCCCCGAGCTTCTAGGACCTTGGGAAGGGGTCGAACGAGCGAATCTGAAAAGTGGGCGGGGTTAGGTTTAGGCAAGGGGTGGTGTGGTTAGGGTAAGGGTCTAAGGAACCTGACTAGGCATAGAATCGAAGTCCAGAACCTCTGAATAAGAAAGTCGCTAAAACAGCTAGGGTTAAGGTAAGGATTAGGGATGAAAGCACATTGGAGAAGGAGATATTCTTGAATAACTTTTTTTCTGAAGGTCGTAGAGACTTGGAAAGTGGTTTCTATTGAACTAATGTGGGTCCTGCGGATCGATTGGTGCCATCCCCGAGCTCCTCCGACCTTCGGAAGGGGTCGAAGTAGCAAATGGCCGAAAAGCCGAGGAGATATTCTTGAATAACTTTTTTTGTGAAGGTCGTAGAGAGTGGGAGAGGGCATTTGTTTCTGGCAAGTGGGGTATTGCGCATCGATTGGTACCATTTTCGAGCTTCTACGACCTTCGGAAGGGGTCGAACGCCCAAATCCCCAAAAGTGGGAGGGGCTAGTTCGGAATTTCTGATTTCTGGTGGAATTTGTGTCGATCTTACCTGCATTCTTACCTTTCAGGTTGAACGAAGAGGGGCCTGATGTGTGTCCAGACCACTGCCTCCTTGGCCCCCCATGATTGGGCCCCCAGAAGAGCTCCTGTGCCCCATACACCGCACGGCCCAAGGAGATGCTTCACTGTCATTCTTCCAAGCGACTGATTTTGGATTTCTCCAAGATTTGTCTAATGAGCTGTTTGATCTGTGGGGCACTTGTCTTGTGTGTGAGTTCACCTTGGTCATGGTTTTTCCTGAATTTAGGGTTTTGAATTTGATGTGATAAAATGACATTTCTGAGGAGAATTCTCTGTTGGGATGGTGAATATCCTGTAATTTTGAGTTTTGGTGTCTTCTATGCCGAGATATTTGAGAGAAACGGGATTGTAATTAGGCAGCCTCATTAGCATAGCCTGCTGAGGAGATATTCTTGAATAACTTTTGTTGTGAAGGTCGTAGAGACTTGGAAAGGGCGTCTGTCTCTACCAAACGGGGTACTGCGGATCGATTGGTACAATCCCCGAGCTTCTAGGACCTTGGGAAGGGGTCGAACGAGCGAATCTGAAAAGTGGGCGGGGTTAGGTTTAGGCAAGGGGTGGTGTGGTTAGGGTAAGGGTCTAAGGAACCTGACTAGGCATAGAATCGAAGTCCAGAACCTCTGAATAAGAAAGTCGCTAAAACAGCTAGGGTTAAGGTAAGGATTAGGGATGAAAGCACATTGGAGAAGGAGATATTCTTGAATAACTTTTTTTCTGAAGGTCGTAGAGACTTGGAAAGTGGTTTCTATTGAACTAATGTGGGTCCTGCGGATCGATTGGTGCCATCCCCGAGCTCCTCCGACCTTCGGAAGGGGTCGAAGTAGCAAATGGCCGAAAAGCCGAGGAGATATTCTTGAATAACTTTTTTTGTGAAGGTCGTAGAGAGTGGGAGAGGGCATTTGTTTCTGGCAAGTGGGGTATTGCGCATCGATTGGTACCATTTTCGAGCTTCTACGACCTTCGGAAGGGGTCGAACGCCCAAATCCCCAAAAGTGGGAGGGGCTAGTTCGGAATTTCTGATTTCTGGTGGAATTTGTGTCGATCTTACCTGCATTCTTACCTTTCAGGTTGAACGAAGAGGGGCCTGATGTGTGTCCAGACCACTGCCTCCTTGGCCCCCCATGATTGGGCCCCCAGAAGAGCTCCTGTGCCCCATACACCGCACGGCCCAAGGAGATGCTTCACTGTCATTCTTCCAAGCGACTGATTTTGGATTTCTCCAAGATTTGTCTAATGAGCTGTTTGATCTGTGGGGCACTTGTCTTGTGTGTGAGTTCACCTTGGTCATGGTTTTTCCTGAATTTAGGGTTTTGAATTTGATGTGATAAAATGACATTTCTGAGGAGAATTCTCTGTTGGGATGGTGAATATCCTGTAATTTTGAGTTTTGGTGTCTTCTATGCCGAGATATTTGAGAGAAACGGGATTGTAATTAGGCAGCCTCATTAGCATAGCCTGCTGAGGAGATATTCTTGAATAACTTTTGTTGTGAAGGTCGTAGAGACTTGGAAAGGGCGTCTGTCTCTACCAAACGGGGTACTGCGGATCGATTGGTACCATCCCCGAGCTTCTAGGACCTTGGGAAGGGGTCGAACGAGCGAATCTGAAAAGTGGGCGGGGTTAGGTTTAGGCAAGGGGTGGTGTGGTTAGGGTAAGGGTCTAAGGAACCTGACTAGGCATAGAATCGAAGTCCAGAACCTCTGAATAAGAAAGTCGCTAAAACAGCTAGGGTTAAGGTAAGGATTAGGGATGAAAGCACATTGGAGAAGGAGATATTCTTGAATAACTTTTTTTCTGAAGGTCGTAGAGACTTGGAAAGTGGTTTCTATTGAACTAATGTGGGTCCTGCGGATCGATTGGTGCCATCCCCGAGCTCCTCCGACCTTCGGAAGGGGTCGAAGTAGCAAATGGCCGAAAAGCCGAGGAGATATTCTTGAATAACTTTTTTTGTGAAGGTCGTAGAGAGTGGGAGAGGGCATTTGTTTCTGGCAAGTGGGGTATTGCGCATCGATTGGTACCATTTTCGAGCTTCTACGACCTTCGGAAGGGGTCGAACGCCCAAATCCCCAAAAGTGGGAGGGGCTAGTTCGGAATTTCTGATTTCTGGTGGAATTTGTGTCGATCTTACCTGCATTCTTACCTTTCAGGTTGAACGAAGAGGGGCCTGATGTGTGTCCAGACCACTGCCTCCTTGGCCCCCCATGATTGGGCCCCCAGAAGAGCTCCTGTGCCCCATACACCGCACGGCCCAAGGAGATGCTTCACTGTCATTCTTCCAAGCGACTGATTTTGGATTTCTCCAAGATTTGTCTAATGAGCTGTTTGATCTGTGGGGCACTTGTCTTGTGTGTGAGTTCACCTTGGTCATGGTTTTTCCTGAATTTAGGGTTTTGAATTTGATGTGATAAAATGACATTTCTGAGGAGAATTCTCTGTTGGGATGGTGAATATCCTGTAATTTTGAGTTTTGGTGTCTTCTATGCCGAGATATTTGAGAGAAACGGGATTGTAATTAGGCAGCCTCATTAGCATAGCCTGCTGAGGAGATATTCTTGAATAACTTTTGTTGTGAAGGTCGTAGAGACTTGGAAAGGGCGTCTGTCTCTACCAAACGGGGTACTGCGGATCGATTGGTACCATCCCCGAGCTTCTAGGACCTTGGGAAGGGGTCGAACGAGCGAATCTGAAAAGTGGGCGGGGTTAGGTTTAGGCAAGGGGTGGTGTGGTTAGGGTAAGGGTCTAAGGAACCTGACTAGGCATAGAATCGAAGTCCAGAACCTCTGAATAAGAAAGTCGCTAAAACAGCTAGGGTTAAGGTAAGGATTAGGGATGAAAGCACATTGGAGAAGGAGATATTCTTGAATAACTTTTTTTCTGAAGGTCGTAGAGACTTGGAAAGTGGTTTCTATTGAACTAATGTGGGTCCTGCGGATCGATTGGTGCCATCCCCGAGCTCCTCCGACCTTCGGAAGGGGTCGAAGTAGCAAATGGCCGAAAAGCCGAGGAGATATTCTTGAATAACTTTTTTTGTGAAGGTCGTAGAGAGTGGGAGAGGGCATTTGTTTCTGGCAAGTGGGGTATTGCGCATCGATTGGTACCATTTTCGGGTTAGGGTTAGGGTTAGGGTTAGGGTTAGGGTTAGGGTTAGGGTTAGGGTTAGGGTTAGGATTAGGGATGAAAGCACATTGGAGAAGGAGATATTCTTGAATAACTTTTTTTCTGAAGGTCGTAGAGACTTGGAAAGTGGTTTCTATTGAACTAATGTGGGTCCTGCGGATCGATTGGTGCCATCCCCGAGCTCCTCCGACCTTCGGAAGGGGTCGAAGTAGCAAATGGCCGAAAAGCCGAGGAGATATTCTTGAATAACTTTTTTTGTGAAGGTCGTAGAGAGTGGGAGAGGGCATTTGTTTCTGGCAAGTGGGGTATTGCGCATCGATTGGTACCATTTTCGAGCTTCTACGACCTTCGGAAGGGGTCGAACGCCCAAATCCCCAAAAGTGGGAGGGGCTAGTTCGGAATTTCTGATTTCTGGTGGAATTTGTGTCGATCTTACCTGCATTCTTACCTTTCAGGTTGAACGAAGAGGGGCCTGATGTGTGTCCAGACCACTGCCTCCTTGGCCCCCCATGATTGGGCCCCCAGAAGAGCTCCTGTGCCCCATACACCGCACGGCCCAAGGAGATGCTTCACTGTCATTCTTCCAAGCGACTGGGTTAGGGTTAGGGTTAGGGTTAGGGTTAGGGTTAGGGTTAGGGTTAGGGTTAGGGTTAGGGTTAGGGTTAGGGTTAGGGTTAGGTAAGAACGGTAATATCCGTGGACCGACCCCGTCGGTCCAACGTTATGCACGGGCCCTCCTGGAACATAGGGTGCCCCTCACTTGGTAAAATAACCTTGTACAAACACTATTAAATATAGTTGTCTTTACGTGTGGGTAGGTTTCTAAAGAAGCTATCCCCTTTTACACGGTAGGTGGTAGTCTTAGTTCTCAGGTGAGTATAATCGTCTCAAATTAGAGTTTAGGTAGTTCTCAAGTGAGTATAATATTCTCAAATTAGAGTTATAGGTGGTTCAAAAAATTCTGCTACAATGCAGTTGTTATAAATAGACCATTTGCCATCATTAAATCATCCCTAGTTGGGGTAGGTAATTCCTCTTATTTTCCTTTTTCCAGGTAAGGCAATTACATAGGTAAGTATCAGTTAATACTGTAATAACACATCCATAGTTGCAATCTTTAAGCCCGCCGCGACGTTTCGATTGAAATAAATCTTCTTCAGGCTTGGGCTTAAGATGTGTGATAAGTGGTAATAAACACAAGTCATTTTGCTTTGTTTGTGATGAGTGCATGGAGCATTTTGTCCTATGCTGGCTGAGGTCAGAGTGAGCAGTGAGCTGTTTGCTGATCTGCCTTATATACTCTCTGCCTCTGTTAGACTCCTCCCCTTTCTTTTACAAAACTCTTTTCGAGACAATGTGAAGGGTGGATCCAATTGAAATGTGAGGTGGGTAATTCCTTTTCTTAAGGTAATTACCAGGTAAGTATTTGTCATATTATTATGTTAATGTTTTTTTCTGTTTGAAATAAAACATGTAGTAAATCCAATGGTGTTGTCTGTAATTCCTTCTTTATACCTTTTTTCAGGTGAGGTAATTACACAGGTGAATATTCTGTATTGTAGTTATGTACATGTTTCTTCGGTTTGAAATAAAACATGTAATAAACCAATTGGTGTTGTTAGTGGATAATTCCTCCCTTTTTCCTCTTTACAGTTAAAAAAGGAAAAAAGATGAATACTCCGTAGTGTTTAAATCTCAGCTATTCCACCTTCCACTACCCAGCCAAAACCATGCCTTTCTTCATATTTACACTGTCCAACAGCATCGTCCCTGAACCAGATGGGATGGGGGTTAGGATGAGGGCAAGGGGTCCTGTGGTTAGGGTTAGGGTAAGGGGTCCTGGGGTTAGGGTTAGGGTAAGAGGATTTGGGGTAGGGGTAGTAGAAAGCAGGGTCCGTCAGGAGCCGTTAGGGTTAGGGTTAGGGTTAGGGTTAGGGTTAGGGTTAGGGTTAGGGTTAGGGTTAGGGTTAGGGTTAGGGTTAGGGTTAGGGTTAGGGTTAGGGTTAGGGTTAGGGTTAGGGTTAGGGTTAGGGTTAGGGTTAGGGTTAGGGTTAGGGTTAGGGTTAGGGTTAGGGTTAGGGTTAGGGTTAGGGTTAGGGTTAGGGTTAGGGTTAGGATTAGGGATGAAAGCACATTGGAGAAGGAGATATTCTTGAATAACTTTTTTTCTGAAGGTCGTAGAGACTTGGAAAGTGGTTTCTATTGAACTAATGTGGGTCCTGCGGATCGATTGGTGCCATCCCCGAGCTCCTCCGACCTTCGGAAGGGGTCGAAGTAGCAAATGGCCGAAAAGCCGAGGAGATATTCTTGAATAACTTTTTTTGTGAAGGTCGTAGAGAGTGGGAGAGGGCATTTGTTTCTGGCAAGTGGGGTATTGCGCATCGATTGGTACCATTTTCGAGCTTCTACGACCTTCGGAAGGGGTCGAACGCCCAAATCCCCAAAAGTGGGAGGGGCTAGTTCGGAATTTCTGATTTCTGGTGGAATTTGTGTCGATCTTACCTGCATTCTTACCTTTCAGGTTGAACGAAGAGGGGCCTGATGTGTGTCCAGACCACTGCCTCCTTGGCCCCCCATGATTGGGCCCCCAGAAGAGCTCCTGTGCCCCATACACCGCACGGCCCAAGGAGATGCTTCACTGTCATTCTTCCAAGCGACTGATTTTGGATTTCTCCAAGATTTGTCTAATGAGCTGTTTGATCTGTGGGGCACTTGTCTTGTGTGTGAGTTCACCTTGGTCATGGTTTTTCCTGAATTTAGGGTTTTGAATTTGATGTGATAAAATGACATTTCTGAGGAGAATTCTCTGTTGGGATGGTGAATATCCTGTAATTTTGAGTTTTGGTGTCTTCTATGCCGAGATATTTGAGAGAAACGGGATTGTAATTAGGCAGCCTCATTAGCATAGCCTGCTGAGGAGATATTCTTGAATAACTTTTGTTGTGAAGGTCGTAGAGACTTGGAAAGGGCGTCTGTCTCTACCAAACGGGGTACTGCGGATCGATTGGTACCATCCCCGAGCTTCTAGGACCTTGGGAAGGGGTCGAACGAGCGAATCTGAAAAGTGGGCGGGGTTAGGTTTAGGCAAGGGGTGGTGTGGTTAGGGTAAGGGTCTAAGGAACCTGACTAGGCATAGAATCGAAGTCCAGAACCTCTGAATAAGAAAGTCGCTAAAACAGCTAGGGTTAAGGTAAGGATTAGGGATGAAAGCACATTGGAGAAGGAGATATTCTTGAATAACTTTTTTTCTGAAGGTCGTAGAGACTTGGAAAGTGGTTTCTATTGAACTAATGTGGGTCCTGCGGATCGATTGGTGCCATCCCCGAGCTCCTCCGACCTTCGGAAGGGGTCGAAGTAGCAAATGGCCGAAAAGCCGAGGAGATATTCTTGAATAACTTTTTTTGTGAAGGTCGTAGAGAGTGGGAGAGGGCATTTGTTTCTGGCAAGTGGGGTATTGCGCATCGATTGGTACCATTTTCGAGCTTCTACGACCTTCGGAAGGGGTCGAACGCCCAAATCCCCAAAAGTGGGAGGGGCTAGTTCGGAATTTCTGATTTCTGGTGGAATTTGTGTCGATCTTACCTGCATTCTTACCTTTCAGGTTGAACGAAGAGGGGCCTGATGTGTGTCCAGACCACTGCCTCCTTGGCCCCCCATGATTGGGCCCCCAGAAGAGCTCCTGTGCCCCATACACCGCACGGCCCAAGGAGATGCTTCACTGTCATTCTTCCAAGCGACTGATTTTGGATTTCTCCAAGATTTGTCTAATGAGCTGTTTGATCTGTGGGGCACTTGTCTTGTGTGTGAGTTCACCTTGGTCATGGTTTTTCCTGAATTTAGGGTTTTGAATTTGATGTGATAAAATGACATTTCTGAGGAGAATTCTCTGTTGGGATGGTGAATATCCTGTAATTTTGAGTTTTGGTGTCTTCTATGCCGAGATATTTGAGAGAAACGGGATTGTAATTAGGCAGCCTCATTAGCATAGCCTGCTGAGGAGATATTCTTGAATAACTTTTGTTGTGAAGGTCGTAGAGACTTGGAAAGGGCGTCTGTCTCTACCAAACGGGGTACTGCGGATCGATTGGTACCATCCCCGAGCTTCTAGGACCTTGGGAAGGGGTCGAACGAGCGAATCTGAAAAGTGGGCGGGGTTAGGTTTAGGCAAGGGGTGGTGTGGTTAGGGTAAGGGTCTAAGGAACCTGACTAGGCATAGAATCGAAGTCCAGAACCTCTGAATAAGAAAGTCGCTAAAACAGCTAGGGTTAAGGTAAGGATTAGGGATGAAAGCACATTGGAGAAGGAGATATTCTTGAATAACTTTTTTTCTGAAGGTCGTAGAGACTTGGAAAGTGGTTTCTATTGAACTAATGTGGGTCCTGCGGATCGATTGGTGCCATCCCCGAGCTCCTCCGACCTTCGGAAGGGGTCGAAGTAGCAAATGGCCGAAAAGCCGAGGAGATATTCTTGAATAACTTTTTTTGTGAAGGTCGTAGAGAGTGGGAGAGGGCATTTGTTTCTGGCAAGTGGGGTATTGCGCATCGATTGGTACCATTTTCGGGTTAGGGTTAGGGTTAGGGTTAGGGTTAGGGTTAGGGTTAGGGTTAGGGTTAGGGTTAGGATTAGGGATGAAAGCACATTGGAGAAGGAGATATTCTTGAATAACTTTTTTTCTGAAGGTCGTAGAGACTTGGAAAGTGGTTTCTATTGAACTAATGTGGGTCCTGCGGATCGATTGGTGCCATCCCCGAGCTCCTCCGACCTTCGGAAGGGGTCGAAGTAGCAAATGGCCGAAAAGCCGAGGAGATATTCTTGAATAACTTTTTTTGTGAAGGTCGTAGAGAGTGGGAGAGGGCATTTGTTTCTGGCAAGTGGGGTATTGCGCATCGATTGGTACCATTTTCGAGCTTCTACGACCTTCGGAAGGGGTCGAACGCCCAAATCCCCAAAAGTGGGAGGGGCTAGTTCGGAATTTCTGATTTCTGGTGGAATTTGTGTCGATCTTACCTGCATTCTTACCTTTCAGGTTGAACGAAGAGGGGCCTGATGTGTGTCCAGACCACTGCCTCCTTGGCCCCCCATGATTGGGCCCCCAGAAGAGCTCCTGTGCCCCATACACCGCACGGCCCAAGGAGATGCTTCACTGTCATTCTTCCAAGCGACTGGGTTAGGGTTAGGGTTAGGGTTAGGGTTAGGGTTAGGGTTAGGGTTAGGGTTAGGGTTAGGGTTAGGGTTAGGGTTAGGGTTAGGTAAGAACGGTAATATCCGTGGACCGACCCCGTCGGTCCAACGTTATGCACGGGCCCTCCTGGAACATAGGGTGCCCCTCACTTGGTAAAATAACCTTGTACAAACACTATTAAATATAGTTGTCTTTACGTGTGGGTAGGTTTCTAAAGAAGCTATCCCCTTTTACACGGTAGGTGGTAGTCTTAGTTCTCAGGTGAGTATAATCGTCTCAAATTAGAGTTTAGGTAGTTCTCAAGTGAGTATAATATTCTCAAATTAGAGTTATAGGTGGTTCAAAAAATTCTGCTACAATGCAGTTGTTATAAATAGACCATTTGCCATCATTAAATCATCCCTAGTTGGGGTAGGTAATTCCTCTTATTTTCCTTTTTCCAGGTAAGGCAATTACATAGGTAAGTATCAGTTAATACTGTAATAACACATCCATAGTTGCAATCTTTAAGCCCGCCGCGACGTTTCGATTGAAATAAATCTTCTTCAGGCTTGGGCTTAAGATGTGTGATAAGTGGTAATAAACACAAGTCATTTTGCTTTGTTTGTGATGAGTGCATGGAGCATTTTGTCCTATGCTGGCTGAGGTCAGAGTGAGCAGTGAGCTGTTTGCTGATCTGCCTTATATACTCTCTGCCTCTGTTAGACTCCTCCCCTTTCTTTTACAAAACTCTTTTCGAGACAATGTGAAGGGTGGATCCAATTGAAATGTGAGGTGGGTAATTCCTTTTCTTAAGGTAATTACCAGGTAAGTATTTGTCATATTATTATGTTAATGTTTTTTTCTGTTTGAAATAAAACATGTAGTAAATCCAATGGTGTTGTCTGTAATTCCTTCTTTATACCTTTTTTCAGGTGAGGTAATTACACAGGTGAATATTCTGTATTGTAGTTATGTACATGTTTCTTCGGTTTGAAATAAAACATGTAATAAACCAATTGGTGTTGTTAGTGGATAATTCCTCCCTTTTTCCTCTTTACAGTTAAAAAAGGAAAAAAGATGAATACTCCGTAGTGTTTAAATCTCAGCTATTCCACCTTCCACTACCCAGCCAAAACCATGCCTTTCTTCATATTTACACTGTCCAACAGCATCGTCCCTGAACCAGATGGGATGGGGGTTAGGATGAGGGCAAGGGGTCCTGTGGTTAGGGTTAGGGTAAGGGGTCCTGGGGTTAGGGTTAGGGTAAGAGGATTTGGGGTAGGGGTAGTAGAAAGCAGGGTCCGTCAGGAGCCGTTAGGGTTAGGGTTAGGGTTAGGGTTAGGGTTAGGGTTAGGGTTAGGGTTAGGGTTAGGGTTAGGGTTAGGGTTAGGGTTAGGGTTAGGGTTAGGGTTAGGGTTAGGGTTAGGGTTAGGGTTAGGGTTAGGGTTAGGGTTAGGGTTAGGGTTAGGGTTAGGGTTAGGGTTAGGGTTAGGGTTAGGGTTAGGGTTAGGGTTAGGGTTAGGGTTAGGGTTAGGGTTAGGGTTAGGGTTAGGGTTAGGGTTAGGGTTAGGGTTAGGGTTAGGGTTAGGGTTAGGGTTAGGGTTAGGGTTAGGGTTAGGGTTAGGGTTAGGGTTAGGGTTAGGGTTAGGGTTAGGGTTAGGGTTAGGGTTAGGGTTAGGGTTAGGGTTAGGGTTAGGGTTAGGGTTAGGGTTAGGGTTAGGGTTAGGGTTAGGGTTAGGGTTAGGGTTAGGGTTAGGGTTAGGGTTAGGGTTAGGGTTAGGGTTAGGGTTAGGGTTAGGGTTAGGGTTAGGGTTAGGGTTAGGGTTAGGGTTAGGGTTAGGGTTAGGGTTAGGGTTAGGGTTAGGGTTAGGGTTAGGGTTAGGGTTAGGGTTAGGGTTAGGGTTAGGGTTAGGGTTAGGGTTAGGGTTAGGGTTAGGGTTAGGGTTAGGGTTAGGGTTAGGGTTAGGGTTAGGGTTAGGGTTAGGGTTAGGGTTAGGGTTAGGGTTAGGGTTAGGGTTAGGGTTAGGGTTAGGGTTAGGGTTAGGGTTAGGGTTAGGGTTAGGGTTAGGGTTAGGGTTAGGGTTAGGGTTAGGGTTAGGGTTAGGGTTAGGGTTAGGGTTAGGGTTAGGGTTAGGGTTAGGGTTAGGGTTAGGGTTAGGGTTAGGGTTAGGGTTAGGGTTAGGGTTAGGGTTAGGGTTAGGGTTAGGGTTAGGGTTAGGGTTAGGGTTAGGGTTAGGGTTAGGGTTAGGGTTAGGGTTAGGGTTAGGGTTAGGGTTAGGGTTAGGGTTAGGGTTAGGGTTAGGGTTAGGGTTAGGGTTAGGGTTAGGGTTAGGGTTAGGGTTAGGGTTAGGGTTAGGGTTAGGGTTAGGGTTAGGGTTAGGGTTAGGGTTAGGGTTAGGGTTAGGGTTAGGGTTAGGGTTAGGGTTAGGGTTAGGGTTAGGGTTAGGGTTAGGGTTAGGGTTAGGGTTAGGGTTAGGGTTAGGGTTAGGGTTAGGGTTAGGGTTAGGGTTAGGGTTAGGGTTAGGGTTAGGGTTAGGGTTAGGGTTAGGGTTAGGGTTAGGGTTAGGGTTAGGGTTAGGGTTAGGGTTAGGGTTAGGGTTAGGGTTAGGGTTAGGGTTAGGGTTAGGGTTAGGGTTAGGGTTAGGGTTAGGGTTAGGGTTAGGGTTAGGGTTAGGGTTAGGGTTAGGGTTAGGGTTAGGGTTAGGGTTAGGGTTAGGGTTAGGGTTAGGGTTAGGGTTAGGGTTAGGGTTAGGGTTAGGGTTAGGGTTAGGGTTAGGGTTAGGGTTAGGGTTAGGGTTAGGGTTAGGGTTAGGGTTAGGGTTAGGGTTAGGGTTAGGGTTAGGGTTAGGGTTAGGGTTAGGGTTAGGGTTAGGGTTAGGGTTAGGGTTAGGGTTAGGGTTAGGGTTAGGGTTAGGGTTAGGGTTAGGGTTAGGGTTAGGGTTAGGGTTAGGGTTAGGGTTAGGGTTAGGGTTAGGGTTAGGGTTAGGGTTAGGGTTAGGGTTAGGGTTAGGGTTAGGGTTAGGGTTAGGGTTAGGGTTAGGGTTAGGGTTAGGGTTAGGGTTAGGGTTAGGGTTAGGGTTAGGGTTAGGGTTAGGGTTAGGGTTAGGGTTAGGGTTAGGGTTAGGGTTAGGGTTAGGGTTAGGGTTAGGGTTAGGGTTAGGGTTAGGGTTAGGGTTAGGGTTAGGGTTAGGGTTAGGGTTAGGGTTAGGGTTAGGGTTAGGGTTAGGGTTAGGGTTAGGGTTAGGGTTAGGGTTAGGGTTAGGGTTAGGGTTAGGGTTAGGGTTAGGGTTAGGGTTAGGGTTAGGGTTAGGGTTAGGGTTAGGGTTAGGGTTAGGGTTAGGGTTAGGGTTAGGGTTAGGGTTAGGGTTAGGGTTAGGGTTAGGGTTAGGGTTAGGGTTAGGGTTAGGGTTAGGGTTAGGGTTAGGGTTAGGGTTAGGGTTAGGGTTAGGGTTAGGGTTAGGGTTAGGGTTAGGGTTAGGGTTAGGGTTAGGGTTAGGGTTAGGGTTAGGGTTAGGGTTAGGGTTAGGGTTAGGGTTAGGGTTAGGGTTAGGGTTAGGGTTAGGGTTAGGGTTAGGGTTAGGGTTAGGGTTAGGGTTAGGGTTAGGGTTAGGGTTAGGGTTAGGGTTAGGGTTAGGGTTAGGGTTAGGGTTAGGGTTAGGGTTAGGGTTAGGGTTAGGGTTAGGGTTAGGGTTAGGGTTAGGGTTAGGGTTAGGGTTAGGGTTAGGGTTAGGGTTAGGGTTAGGGTTAGGGTTAGGGTTAGGGTTAGGGTTAGGGTTAGGGTTAGGGTTAGGGTTAGGGTTAGGGTTAGGGTTAGGGTTAGGGTTAGGGTTAGGGTTAGGGTTAGGGTTAGGGTTAGGGTTAGGGTTAGGGTTAGGGTTAGGGTTAGGGTTAGGGTTAGGGTTAGGGTTAGGGTTAGGGTTAGGGTTAGGGTTAGGGTTAGGGTTAGGGTTAGGGTTAGGGTTAGGGTTAGGGTTAGGGTTAGGGTTAGGGTTAGGGTTAGGGTTAGGGTTAGGGTTAGGGTTAGGGTTAGGGTTAGGGTTAGGGTTAGGGTTAGGGTTAGGGTTAGGGTTAGGGTTAGGGTTAGGGTTAGGGTTAGGGTTAGGGTTAGGGTTAGGGTTAGGGTTAGGGTTAGGGTTAGGGTTAGGGTTAGGGTTAGGGTTAGGGTTAGGGTTAGGGTTAGGGTTAGGGTTAGGGTTAGGGTTAGGGTTAGGGTTAGGGTTAGGGTTAGGGTTAGGGTTAGGGTTAGGGTTAGGGTTAGGGTTAGGGTTAGGGTTAGGGTTAGGGTTAGGGTTAGGGTTAGGGTTAGGGTTAGGGTTAGGGTTAGGGTTAGGGTTAGGGTTAGGGTTAGGGTTAGGGTTAGGGTTAGGGTTAGGGTTAGGGTTAGGGTTAGGGTTAGGGTTAGGGTTAGGGTTAGGGTTAGGGTTAGGGTTAGGGTTAGGGTTAGGGTTAGGGTTAGGGTTAGGGTTAGGGTTAGGGTTAGGGTTAGGGTTAGGGTTAGGGTTAGGGTTAGGGTTAGGGTTAGGGTTAGGGTTAGGGTTAGGGTTAGGGTTAGGGTTAGGGTTAGGGTTAGGGTTAGGGTTAGGGTTAGGGTTAGGGTTAGGGTTAGGGTTAGGGTTAGGGTTAGGGTTAGGGTTAGGGTTAGGGTTAGGGTTAGGGTTAGGGTTAGGGTTAGGGTTAGGGTTAGGGTTAGGGTTAGGGTTAGGGTTAGGGTTAGGGTTAGGGTTAGGGTTAGGGTTAGGGTTAGGGTTAGGGTTAGGGTTAGGGTTAGGGTTAGGGTTAGGGTTAGGGTTAGGGTTAGGGTTAGGGTTAGGGTTAGGGTTAGGGTTAGGGTTAGGGTTAGGGTTAGGGTTAGGGTTAGGGTTAGGGTTAGGGTTAGGGTTAGGGTTAGGGTTAGGGTTAGGGTTAGGGTTAGGGTTAGGGTTAGGGTTAGGGTTAGGGTTAGGGTTAGGGTTAGGGTTAGGGTTAGGGTTAGGGTTAGGGTTAGGGTTAGGGTTAGGGTTAGGGTTAGGGTTAGGGTTAGGGTTAGGGTTAGGGTTAGGGTTAGGGTTAGGGTTAGGGTTAGGGTTAGGGTTAGGGTTAGGGTTAGGGTTAGGGTTAGGGTTAGGGTTAGGGTTAGGGTTAGGGTTAGGGTTAGGGTTAGGGTTAGGGTTAGGGTTAGGGTTAGGGTTAGGGTTAGGGTTAGGGTTAGGGTTAGGGTTAGGGTTAGGGTTAGGGTTAGGGTTAGGGTTAGGGTTAGGGTTAGGGTTAGGGTTAGGGTTAGGGTTAGGGTTAGGGTTAGGGTTAGGGTTAGGGTTAGGGTTAGGGTTAGGGTTAGGGTTAGGGTTAGGGTTAGGGTTAGGGTTAGGGTTAGGGTTAGGGTTAGGGTTAGGGTTAGGGTTAGGGTTAGGGTTAGGGTTAGGGTTAGGGTTAGGGTTAGGGTTAGGGTTAGGGTTAGGGTTAGGGTTAGGGTTAGGGTTAGGGTTAGGGTTAGGGTTAGGGTTAGGGTTAGGGTTAGGGTTAGGGTTAGGGTTAGGGTTAGGGTTAGGGTTAGGGTTAGGGTTAGGGTTAGGGTTAGGGTTAGGGTTAGGGTTAGGGTTAGGGTTAGGGTTAGGGTTAGGGTTAGGGTTAGGGTTAGGGTTAGGGTTAGGGTTAGGGTTAGGGTTAGGGTTAGGGTTAGGGTTAGGGTTAGGGTTAGGGTTAGGGTTAGGGTTAGGGTTAGGGTTAGGGTTAGGGTTAGGGTTAGGGTTAGGGTTAGGGTTAGGGTTAGGGTTAGGGTTAGGGTTAGGGTTAGGGTTAGGGTTAGGGTTAGGGTTAGGGTTAGGGTTAGGGTTAGGGTTAGGGTTAGGGTTAGGGTTAGGGTTAGGGTTAGGGTTAGGGTTAGGGTTAGGGTTAGGGTTAGGGTTAGGGTTAGGGTTAGGGTTAGGGTTAGGGTTAGGGTTAGGGTTAGGGTTAGGGTTAGGGTTAGGGTTAGGGTTAGGGTTAGGGTTAGGGTTAGGGTTAGGGTTAGGGTTAGGGTTAG
>NW_026519180.1:300000-389574 GCF_947347685.1 Pleuronectes platessa
ATTCTCAAATTAGAGTTATAGGTGGTTCAAAAAATTCTGCTACAATGCAGTTGTTATAAGTAGACCATTTGCCATCATTAAATCATCCCTAGTTGGGGTAGGTAATTCCTCTTATTTTCCTTTTTTCAGGTAAGGCAATTACATAGGTAAGTATCAGTTAATACTGTAATAACACATCCATAGTTGCAATCTTTAAGCCCGCCGCGACGTTTCGATTGAAATAAATCTTCTTCAGGCTTGGGCTTAAGATGTGTGATAAGTGGTAATAAACACAAGTCATTTTGCTTTGTTTGTGATGAGTGCATGGAGCATTTTGTCCTATGCTGGCTGAGGTCAGAGTGAGCAGTGAGCTGTTTGCTGATCTGCCTTATATACTCTCTGCCTCTGTTAGACTCCTCCCCTTTCTTTTACAAAACTCTTTTCGAGACAATGTGAAGGGTGGATCCAATTGAAATGTGAGGTGGGTAATTCCTTTTCTTAAGGTAATTACCAGGTAAGTATTTGTCATATTATTATGTTAATGTTTTTTTCTGTTTGAAATAAAACATGTAGTAAATCCAATGGTGTTGTCTGTAATTCCTTCTTTATACCTTTTTTCAGGTGAGGTAATTACACAGGTGAATATTCTGTATTGTAGTTATGTAAATGTTTCTTCGGTTTGAAATAAAACATGTAATAAACCAATTGGTGTTGTTAGTGGATAATTCTTCCCTTTTTCCTCTTTACAGTTAAAAAAGGAAAAAAGGTGAATACTCCGTAGTGTTTAAATCTCAGCTATTCCACCTTCCACTACCCAGCCAAAACCATGCCTTTCTTCATATTTACACTGTCCAACAGCATCGTCCCTGAACCAGATGGGATGGGGGTTAGGATGAGGGCAAGGGGTCCTGTGGTTAGGGTTAGGGTAAGGGGTCCTGGGGTTAGGGTTAGGGTAAGAGGATTTGGGGTAGGGGTAGTAGAAAGCAGGGTCCGTCAGGAGCCGTTAATTCCTTGGCCTCTTTCTCGCCAGTTGCTTGTGGGAAACGATTCCTAAAAATTGGACAGCATCGGTCCAACATGGAGAAGACTAAAGCAGTGTTTTAGAAGGGCACCCCAATGCTGTTCCAGGCGGCACTGGCCAGGGTTAGGTAAGAACGGTAATATCCGTGGACCGACCCCGTCGGTCCAACGTTATGCACGGGCCCTCCTGGAACATAGGGTGCCCCTCACTTGGTAAAATAACCTTGTACAAACACTATTAAATATAGTTGTCTTTACGTGTGGGTAGGTTTCTAAAGAAGCTATCCCCTTTTACACGGTAGGTGGTAGTCTTAGTTCTCAGGTGAGTATAATCGTCTCAAATTAGAGTTTAGGTAGTTCTCAAGTGAGTATAATATTCTCAAATTAGAGTTATAGGTGGTTCAAAAAATTCTGCTACAATGCAGTTGTTATAAGTAGACCATTTGCCATCATTAAATCATCCCTAGTTGGGGTAGGTAATTCCTCTTATTTTCCTTTTTTCAGGTAAGGCAATTACATAGGTAAGTATCAGTTAATACTGTAATAACACATCCATAGTTGCAATCTTTAAGCCCGCCGCGACGTTTCGATTGAAATAAATCTTCTTCAGGCTTGGGCTTAAGATGTGTGATAAGTGGTAATAAACACAAGTCATTTTGCTTTGTTTGTGATGAGTGCATGGAGCATTTTGTCCTATGCTGGCTGAGGTCAGAGTGAGCAGTGAGCTGTTTGCTGATCTGCCTTATATACTCTCTGCCTCTGTTAGACTCCTCCCCTTTCTTTTACAAAACTCTTTTCGAGACAATGTGAAGGGTGGATCCAATTGAAATGTGAGGTGGGTAATTCCTTTTCTTAAGGTAATTACCAGGTAAGTATTTGTCATATTATTATGTTAATGTTTTTTTCTGTTTGAAATAAAACATGTAGTAAATCCAATGGTGTTGTCTGTAATTCCTTCTTTATACCTTTTTTCAGGTGAGGTAATTACACAGGTGAATATTCTGTATTGTAGTTATGTAAATGTTTCTTCGGTTTGAAATAAAACATGTAATAAACCAATTGGTGTTGTTAGTGGATAATTCTTCCCTTTTTCCTCTTTACAGTTAAAAAAGGAAAAAAGGTGAATACTCCGTAGTGTTTAAATCTCAGCTATTCCACCTTCCACTACCCAGCCAAAACCATGCCTTTCTTCATATTTACACTGTCCAACAGCATCGTCCCTGAACCAGATGGGATGGGGGTTAGGATGAGGGCAAGGGGTCCTGTGGTTAGGGTTAGGGTAAGGGGTCCTGGGGTTAGGGTTAGGGTAAGAGGATTTGGGGTAGGGGTAGTAGAAAGCAGGGTCCGTCAGGAGCCGTTAATTCCTTGGCTAGGGTTAGGGTTAGGGTTAGGGTTAGGGTTAGGGTTAGGTAAGAACGGTAATATCCGTGGACCGACCCCGTCGGTCCAACGTTATGCACTGGCCCTCCTGGAACATAGGGTGCCCCTCACTTGGTAAAATAACCTTGCACAAACACTATTAAATAATCTCAAGTGAGTATAATAATCTCAAGTTAGAGTTTATAGGTGGTTCCAAAAATTCTGCTACAATGCAGTTTGTAAAATAGACCATTTGCCATCAGTTCAGTTTAATTATAAAGGTAAGTATCAGTTAGTACTGTAATAACACATCCATAGTTGCAAACTTTAAGCCCGCCGCGACGTTTCGATTGAAATAAATCTTCTTCAGGCTTGGGCTTAAGATGTGTGATAAGTGGTAATAAACACAAGTCATTTTGCTTTGTTTGTGATGAGTGCATGGAGCATTTTGTCCTATGCTGGCTGAGGTCAGAGTGAGCAGTGAGCTGTTTGCTGCTCTGCCTTATATACTCTCTGCCTCTGTTAGGCTCCTCCCCTTTCTTTTACAAAACTCTTTTCGAGACAATGTGAAGGGTGGATCCAATTGAGATGTGAAGTGGGTAATTCCTTCTCTTAAGGTAATTACCAGGTAAGTATTTGTCATAAAATTGTGTTAATGTTTTTTTCTTGTTTGAAATAAAACATGTAGTAAATCCAGTGGTGTTGTCTGTAATTCCTTCTTTATTCCTTTATACAGGTAAGGTAATTACACAGGTAAGTGGTCTGCATTGCAGTTATGAAAACAAATTATAAGAAATAGAACATTTGGTTTTTGTTCGTAGTGGGGCAGGTAATTCCTCCTTATTCAGGTTGGGTAATTACATAAATATTAAGTATTTTAAAGAATTGTTTTATATGAATGACTGAGTTGTCCTTATATTTGTAATAAGGTACCTCAAATTGAACGTTGAGTCGCAGGCAGGGGTGAGTGTATATAATGATGAGAAAGTAGATCTCCACTGATGGGACTGTGATACTGGCCTTCCGCAGAGCTTTCCAAAGGTTCCGGAGGCAAAATTCTGTTCTTCGTGGCTTCATACACACGGAATTCTCAAAGTGGGAGTCTTACTTTATGCTCCATAAATCGTTCATCTGGAGTCTTACTTTCATCTATGCTCCAGGAATAGCTCGCCTGGAGATCTTAAGTTCTACAATCAAGACATGGCCTCTAATCAGCTGTCACTGCTCACTCAAGTTTTTATGAGGACCAGTGGAGTGTCCTATAGGACATTGAAAAGAGACAACATTGGTCATGTCATGAATAATAAATAAACCAATTGGTGTTGGGTGTCGTAGGGTGAGTAATTCCTTAATTTAAGGTAATTACAAGGTAAGTATTGAATATACAGTTATTTTGATGTTTCTTCGGATTGAAATAAACATGTAATAAACCAATTGGTGTTTGTTTGTGAATAATTCCTACCCTTTTCCCACTAAAATTTAAGGAAGGAAAAAAGGTGAATACTACGTAGTGTTTAAATCTCAGTCATTCCACCTTCCACTAACCAGCCAAAACCATGTCTTCCTTCATATTTACACTGTCCAACAGCATCGTCCCTGAACCAGATGGGATGGGGGTTAGGATGAGGGCAAGGGGTCCTGTGGTTAGGGTTAGGGTAAAGGGTCCTGGGGTTAGGGTTAGGGTAAGAGGATTTGGGGTAGGGGTAGTAGAAAGCAGGGTCCGTCAGGAGCCGTTAATTCCTTGGCCTCTTTCTCGCCAGTTACTTGTGGGAAACGATTCCTAAAAATTGGACAGCATCGGTCCAACATGGAGAAGACTAAAGCAGTGTTTTAGAAGGGCACCCCAATGCTGTTCCAGGCGGCACTGGCCAGGGTTAGGTAAGAACGGTAATATCCGTGGACCGACCCCGTCGGTCCAACGTTATGCACTGGCCCTCCTGGAACATAGGGTGCCCCTCACTTGGTAAAATAACCTTGCACAAACACTATTAAATAATCTCAAGTGAGTATAATAATCTCAAGTTAGAGTTTATAGGTGGTTCCAAAAATTCTGCTACAATGCAGTTTGTAAAATAGACCATTTGCCATCAGTTCAGTTTAATTATAAAGGTAAGTATCAGTTAGTACTGTAATAACACATCCATAGTTGCAAACTTTAAGCCCGCCGCGACGTTTCGATTGAAATAAATCTTCTTCAGGCTTGGGCTTAAGATGTGTGATAAGTGGTAATAAACACAAGTCATTTTGCTTTGTTTGTGATGAGTGCATGGAGCATTTTGTCCTATGCTGGCTGAGGTCAGAGTGAGCAGTGAGCTGTTTGCTGCTCTGCCTTATATACTCTCTGCCTCTGTTAGGCTCCTCCCCTTTCTTTTACAAAACTCTTTTCGAGACAATGTGAAGGGTGGATCCAATTGAGATGTGAAGTGGGTAATTCCTTCTCTTAAGGTAATTACCAGGTAAGTATTTGTCATAAAATTGTGTTAATGTTTTTTTCTTGTTTGAAATAAAACATGTAGTAAATCCAGTGGTGTTGTCTGTAATTCCTTCTTTATTCCTTTATACAGGTAAGGTAATTACACAGGTAAGTGGTCTGCATTGCAGTTATGAAAACAAATTATAAGAAATAGAACATTTGGTTTTTGTTCGTAGTGGGGCAGGTAATTCCTCCTTATTCAGGTTGGGTAATTACATAAATATTAAGTATTTTAAAGAATTGTTTTATATGAATGACTGAGTTGTCCTTATATTTGTAATAAGGTACCTCAAATTGAACGTTGAGTCGCAGGCAGGGGTGAGTGTATATAATGATGAGAAAGTAGATCTCCACTGATGGGACTGTGATACTGGCCTTCCGCAGAGCTTTCCAAAGGTTCCGGAGGCAAAATTCTGTTCTTCGTGGCTTCATACACACGGAATTCTCAAAGTGGGAGTCTTACTTTATGCTCCATAAATCGTTCATCTGGAGTCTTACTTTCATCTATGCTCCAGGAATAGCTCGCCTGGAGATCTTAAGTTCTACAATCAAGACATGGCCTCTAATCAGCTGTCACTGCTCACTCAAGTTTTTATGAGGACCAGTGGAGTGTCCTATAGGACATTGAAAAGAGACAACATTGGTCATGTCATGAATAATAAATAAACCAATTGGTGTTGGGTGTCGTAGGGTGAGTAATTCCTTAATTTAAGGTAATTACAAGGTAAGTATTGAATATACAGTTATTTTGATGTTTCTTCGGATTGAAATAAACATGTAATAAACCAATTGGTGTTTGTTTGTGAATAATTCCTACCCTTTTCCCACTAAAATTTAAGGAAGGAAAAAAGGTGAATACTACGTAGTGTTTAAATCTCAGTCATTCCACCTTCCACTAACCAGCCAAAACCATGTCTTCCTTCATATTTACACTGTCCAACAGCATCGTCCCTGAACCAGATGGGATGGGGGTTAGGATGAGGGCAAGGGGTCCTGTGGTTAGGGTTAGGGTAAAGGGTCCTGGGGTTAGGGTTAGGGTAAGAGGATTTGGGGTAGGGGTAGTAGAAAGCAGGGTCCGTCAGGAGCCGTTAATTCCTTGGCCTCTTTCTCGCCAGTTACTTGTGGGAAACGATTCCTAAAAATTGGACAGCATCGGTCCAACATGGAGAAGACTAAAGCAGTGTTTTAGAAGGGCACCCCAATGCTGTTCCAGGCGGCACTGGCCAGGGTTAGGTAAGAACGGTAATATCCGTGGACCGACCCCGTCGGTCCAACGTTATGCACTGGCCCTCCTGGAACATAGGGTGCCCCTCACTTGGTAAAATAACCTTGCACAAACACTATTAAATAATCTCAAGTGAGTATAATAATCTCAAGTTAGAGTTTATAGGTGGTTCCAAAAATTCTGCTACAATGCAGTTTGTAAAATAGACCATTTGCCATCAGTTCAGTTTAATTATAAAGGTAAGTATCAGTTAGTACTGTAATAACACATCCATAGTTGCAAACTTTAAGCCCGCCGCGACGTTTCGATTGAAATAAATCTTCTTCAGGCTTGGGCTTAAGATGTGTGATAAGTGGTAATAAACACAAGTCATTTTGCTTTGTTTGTGATGAGTGCATGGAGCATTTTGTCCTATGCTGGCTGAGGTCAGAGTGAGCAGTGAGCTGTTTGCTGCTCTGCCTTATATACTCTCTGCCTCTGTTAGGCTCCTCCCCTTTCTTTTACAAAACTCTTTTCGAGACAATGTGAAGGGTGGATCCAATTGAGATGTGAAGTGGGTAATTCCTTCTCTTAAGGTAATTACCAGGTAAGTATTTGTCATAAAATTGTGTTAATGTTTTTTTCTTGTTTGAAATAAAACATGTAGTAAATCCAGTGGTGTTGTCTGTAATTCCTTCTTTATTCCTTTATACAGGTAAGGTAATTACACAGGTAAGTGGTCTGCATTGCAGTTATGAAAACAAATTATAAGAAATAGAACATTTGGTTTTTGTTCGTAGTGGGGCAGGTAATTCCTCCTTATTCAGGTTGGGTAATTACATAAATATTAAGTATTTTAAAGAATTGTTTTATATGAATGACTGAGTTGTCCTTATATTTGTAATAAGGTACCTCAAATTGAACGTTGAGTCGCAGGCAGGGGTGAGTGTATATAATGATGAGAAAGTAGATCTCCACTGATGGGACTGTGATACTGGCCTTCCGCAGAGCTTTCCAAAGGTTCCGGAGGCAAAATTCTGTTCTTCGTGGCTTCATACACACGGAATTCTCAAAGTGGGAGTCTTACTTTATGCTCCATAAATCGTTCATCTGGAGTCTTACTTTCATCTATGCTCCAGGAATAGCTCGCCTGGAGATCTTAAGTTCTACAATCAAGACATGGCCTCTAATCAGCTGTCACTGCTCACTCAAGTTTTTATGAGGACCAGTGGAGTGTCCTATAGGACATTGAAAAGAGACAACATTGGTCATGTCATGAATAATAAATAAACCAATTGGTGTTGGGTGTCGTAGGGTGAGTAATTCCTTAATTTAAGGTAATTACAAGGTAAGTATTGAATATACAGTTATTTTGATGTTTCTTCGGATTGAAATAAACATGTAATAAACCAATTGGTGTTTGTTTGTGAATAATTCCTACCCTTTTCCCACTAAAATTTAAGGAAGGAAAAAAGGTGAATACTACGTAGTGTTTAAATCTCAGTCATTCCACCTTCCACTAACCAGCCAAAACCATGTCTTCCTTCATATTTACACTGTCCAACAGCATCGTCCCTGAACCAGATGGGATGGGGGTTAGGATGAGGGCAAGGGGTCCTGTGGTTAGGGTTAGGGTAAAGGGTCCTGGGGTTAGGGTTAGGGTAAGAGGATTTGGGGTAGGGGTAGTAGAAAGCAGGGTCCGTCAGGAGCCGTTAATTCCTTGGCCTCTTTCTCGCCAGTTACTTGTGGGAAACGATTCCTAAAAATTGGACAGCATCGGTCCAACATGGAGAAGACTAAAGCAGTGTTTTAGAAGGGCACCCCAATGCTGTTCCAGGCGGCACTGGCCAGGGTTAGGTAAGAACGGTAATATCCGTGGACCGACCCCGTCGGTCCAACGTTATGCACTGGCCCTCCTGGAACATAGGGTGCCCCTCACTTGGTAAAATAACCTTGCACAAACACTATTAAATAATCTCAAGTGAGTATAATAATCTCAAGTTAGAGTTTATAGGTGGTTCCAAAAATTCTGCTACAATGCAGTTTGTAAAATAGACCATTTGCCATCAGTTCAGTTTAATTATAAAGGTAAGTATCAGTTAGTACTGTAATAACACATCCATAGTTGCAAACTTTAAGCCCGCCGCGACGTTTCGATTGAAATAAATCTTCTTCAGGCTTGGGCTTAAGATGTGTGATAAGTGGTAATAAACACAAGTCATTTTGCTTTGTTTGTGATGAGTGCATGGAGCATTTTGTCCTATGCTGGCTGAGGTCAGAGTGAGCAGTGAGCTGTTTGCTGCTCTGCCTTATATACTCTCTGCCTCTGTTAGGCTCCTCCCCTTTCTTTTACAAAACTCTTTTCGAGACAATGTGAAGGGTGGATCCAATTGAGATGTGAAGTGGGTAATTCCTTCTCTTAAGGTAATTACCAGGTAAGTATTTGTCATAAAATTGTGTTAATGTTTTTTTCTTGTTTGAAATAAAACATGTAGTAAATCCAGTGGTGTTGTCTGTAATTCCTTCTTTATTCCTTTATACAGGTAAGGTAATTACACAGGTAAGTGGTCTGCATTGCAGTTATGAAAACAAATTATAAGAAATAGAACATTTGGTTTTTGTTCGTAGTGGGGCAGGTAATTCCTCCTTATTCAGGTTGGGTAATTACATAAATATTAAGTATTTTAAAGAATTGTTTTATATGAATGACTGAGTTGTCCTTATATTTGTAATAAGGTACCTCAAATTGAACGTTGAGTCGCAGGCAGGGGTGAGTGTATATAATGATGAGAAAGTAGATCTCCACTGATGGGACTGTGATACTGGCCTTCCGCAGAGCTTTCCAAAGGTTCCGGAGGCAAAATTCTGTTCTTCGTGGCTTCATACACACGGAATTCTCAAAGTGGGAGTCTTACTTTATGCTCCATAAATCGTTCATCTGGAGTCTTACTTTCATCTATGCTCCAGGAATAGCTCGCCTGGAGATCTTAAGTTCTACAATCAAGACATGGCCTCTAATCAGCTGTCACTGCTCACTCAAGTTTTTATGAGGACCAGTGGAGTGTCCTATAGGACATTGAAAAGAGACAACATTGGTCATGTCATGAATAATAAATAAACCAATTGGTGTTGGGTGTCGTAGGGTGAGTAATTCCTTAATTTAAGGTAATTACAAGGTAAGTATTGAATATACAGTTATTTTGATGTTTCTTCGGATTGAAATAAACATGTAATAAACCAATTGGTGTTTGTTTGTGAATAATTCCTACCCTTTTCCCACTAAAATTTAAGGAAGGAAAAAAGGTGAATACTACGTAGTGTTTAAATCTCAGTCATTCCACCTTCCACTAACCAGCCAAAACCATGTCTTCCTTCATATTTACACTGTCCAACAGCATCGTCCCTGAACCAGATGGGATGGGGGTTAGGATGAGGGCAAGGGGTCCTGTGGTTAGGGTTAGGGTAAAGGGTCCTGGGGTTAGGGTTAGGGTAAGAGGATTTGGGGTAGGGGTAGTAGAAAGCAGGGTCCGTCAGGAGCCGTTAATTCCTTGGCCTCTTTCTCGCCAGTTACTTGTGGGAAACGATTCCTAAAAATTGGACAGCATCGGTCCAACATGGAGAAGACTAAAGCAGTGTTTTAGAAGGGCACCCCAATGCTGTTCCAGGCGGCACTGGCCAGGGTTAGGTAAGAACGGTAATATCCGTGGACCGACCCCGTCGGTCCAACGTTATGCACTGGCCCTCCTGGAACATAGGGTGCCCCTCACTTGGTAAAATAACCTTGCACAAACACTATTAAATAATCTCAAGTGAGTATAATAATCTCAAGTTAGAGTTTATAGGTGGTTCCAAAAATTCTGCTACAATGCAGTTTGTAAAATAGACCATTTGCCATCAGTTCAGTTTAATTATAAAGGTAAGTATCAGTTAGTACTGTAATAACACATCCATAGTTGCAAACTTTAAGCCCGCCGCGACGTTTCGATTGAAATAAATCTTCTTCAGGCTTGGGCTTAAGATGTGTGATAAGTGGTAATAAACACAAGTCATTTTGCTTTGTTTGTGATGAGTGCATGGAGCATTTTGTCCTATGCTGGCTGAGGTCAGAGTGAGCAGTGAGCTGTTTGCTGCTCTGCCTTATATACTCTCTGCCTCTGTTAGGCTCCTCCCCTTTCTTTTACAAAACTCTTTTCGAGACAATGTGAAGGGTGGATCCAATTGAGATGTGAAGTGGGTAATTCCTTCTCTTAAGGTAATTACCAGGTAAGTATTTGTCATAAAATTGTGTTAATGTTTTTTTCTTGTTTGAAATAAAACATGTAGTAAATCCAGTGGTGTTGTCTGTAATTCCTTCTTTATTCCTTTATACAGGTAAGGTAATTACACAGGTAAGTGGTCTGCATTGCAGTTATGAAAACAAATTATAAGAAATAGAACATTTGGTTTTTGTTCGTAGTGGGGCAGGTAATTCCTCCTTATTCAGGTTGGGTAATTACATAAATATTAAGTATTTTAAAGAATTGTTTTATATGAATGACTGAGTTGTCCTTATATTTGTAATAAGGTACCTCAAATTGAACGTTGAGTCGCAGGCAGGGGTGAGTGTATATAATGATGAGAAAGTAGATCTCCACTGATGGGACTGTGATACTGGCCTTCCGCAGAGCTTTCCAAAGGTTCCGGAGGCAAAATTCTGTTCTTCGTGGCTTCATACACACGGAATTCTCAAAGTGGGAGTCTTACTTTATGCTCCATAAATCGTTCATCTGGAGTCTTACTTTCATCTATGCTCCAGGAATAGCTCGCCTGGAGATCTTAAGTTCTACAATCAAGACATGGCCTCTAATCAGCTGTCACTGCTCACTCAAGTTTTTATGAGGACCAGTGGAGTGTCCTATAGGACATTGAAAAGAGACAACATTGGTCATGTCATGAATAATAAATAAACCAATTGGTGTTGGGTGTCGTAGGGTGAGTAATTCCTTAATTTAAGGTAATTACAAGGTAAGTATTGAATATACAGTTATTTTGATGTTTCTTCGGATTGAAATAAACATGTAATAAACCAATTGGTGTTTGTTTGTGAATAATTCCTACCCTTTTCCCACTAAAATTTAAGGAAGGAAAAAAGGTGAATACTACGTAGTGTTTAAATCTCAGTCATTCCACCTTCCACTAACCAGCCAAAACCATGTCTTCCTTCATATTTACACTGTCCAACAGCATCGTCCCTGAACCAGATGGGATGGGGGTTAGGATGAGGGCAAGGGGTCCTGTGGTTAGGGTTAGGGTAAAGGGTCCTGGGGTTAGGGTTAGGGTAAGAGGATTTGGGGTAGGGGTAGTAGAAAGCAGGGTCCGTCAGGAGCCGTTAATTCCTTGGCCTCTTTCTCGCCAGTTACTTGTGGGAAACGATTCCTAAAAATTGGACAGCATCGGTCCAACATGGAGAAGACTAAAGCAGTGTTTTAGAAGGGCACCCCAATGCTGTTCCAGGCGGCACTGGCCAGGGTTAGGTAAGAACGGTAATATCCGTGGACCGACCCCGTCGGTCCAACGTTATGCACTGGCCCTCCTGGAACATAGGGTGCCCCTCACTTGGTAAAATAACCTTGCACAAACACTATTAAATAATCTCAAGTGAGTATAATAATCTCAAGTTAGAGTTTATAGGTGGTTCCAAAAATTCTGCTACAATGCAGTTTGTAAAATAGACCATTTGCCATCAGTTCAGTTTAATTATAAAGGTAAGTATCAGTTAGTACTGTAATAACACATCCATAGTTGCAAACTTTAAGCCCGCCGCGACGTTTCGATTGAAATAAATCTTCTTCAGGCTTGGGCTTAAGATGTGTGATAAGTGGTAATAAACACAAGTCATTTTGCTTTGTTTGTGATGAGTGCATGGAGCATTTTGTCCTATGCTGGCTGAGGTCAGAGTGAGCAGTGAGCTGTTTGCTGCTCTGCCTTATATACTCTCTGCCTCTGTTAGGCTCCTCCCCTTTCTTTTACAAAACTCTTTTCGAGACAATGTGAAGGGTGGATCCAATTGAGATGTGAAGTGGGTAATTCCTTCTCTTAAGGTAATTACCAGGTAAGTATTTGTCATAAAATTGTGTTAATGTTTTTTTCTTGTTTGAAATAAAACATGTAGTAAATCCAGTGGTGTTGTCTGTAATTCCTTCTTTATTCCTTTATACAGGTAAGGTAATTACACAGGTAAGTGGTCTGCATTGCAGTTATGAAAACAAATTATAAGAAATAGAACATTTGGTTTTTGTTCGTAGTGGGGCAGGTAATTCCTCCTTATTCAGGTTGGGTAATTACATAAATATTAAGTATTTTAAAGAATTGTTTTATATGAATGACTGAGTTGTCCTTATATTTGTAATAAGGTACCTCAAATTGAACGTTGAGTCGCAGGCAGGGGTGAGTGTATATAATGATGAGAAAGTAGATCTCCACTGATGGGACTGTGATACTGGCCTTCCGCAGAGCTTTCCAAAGGTTCCGGAGGCAAAATTCTGTTCTTCGTGGCTTCATACACACGGAATTCTCAAAGTGGGAGTCTTACTTTATGCTCCATAAATCGTTCATCTGGAGTCTTACTTTCATCTATGCTCCAGGAATAGCTCGCCTGGAGATCTTAAGTTCTACAATCAAGACATGGCCTCTAATCAGCTGTCACTGCTCACTCAAGTTTTTATGAGGACCAGTGGAGTGTCCTATAGGACATTGAAAAGAGACAACATTGGTCATGTCATGAATAATAAATAAACCAATTGGTGTTGGGTGTCGTAGGGTGAGTAATTCCTTAATTTAAGGTAATTACAAGGTAAGTATTGAATATACAGTTATTTTGATGTTTCTTCGGATTGAAATAAACATGTAATAAACCAATTGGTGTTTGTTTGTGAATAATTCCTACCCTTTTCCCACTAAAATTTAAGGAAGGAAAAAAGGTGAATACTACGTAGTGTTTAAATCTCAGTCATTCCACCTTCCACTAACCAGCCAAAACCATGTCTTCCTTCATATTTACACTGTCCAACAGCATCGTCCCTGAACCAGATGGGATGGGGGTTAGGATGAGGGCAAGGGGTCCTGTGGTTAGGGTTAGGGTAAAGGGTCCTGGGGTTAGGGTTAGGGTAAGAGGATTTGGGGTAGGGGTAGTAGAAAGCAGGGTCCGTCAGGAGCCGTTAATTCCTTGGCCTCTTTCTCGCCAGTTACTTGTGGGAAACGATTCCTAAAAATTGGACAGCATCGGTCCAACATGGAGAAGACTAAAGCAGTGTTTTAGAAGGGCACCCCAATGCTGTTCCAGGCGGCACTGGCCAGGGTTAGGTAAGAACGGTAATATCCGTGGACCGACCCCGTCGGTCCAACGTTATGCACTGGCCCTCCTGGAACATAGGGTGCCCCTCACTTGGTAAAATAACCTTGCACAAACACTATTAAATAATCTCAAGTGAGTATAATAATCTCAAGTTAGAGTTTATAGGTGGTTCCAAAAATTCTGCTACAATGCAGTTTGTAAAATAGACCATTTGCCATCAGTTCAGTTTAATTATAAAGGTAAGTATCAGTTAGTACTGTAATAACACATCCATAGTTGCAAACTTTAAGCCCGCCGCGACGTTTCGATTGAAATAAATCTTCTTCAGGCTTGGGCTTAAGATGTGTGATAAGTGGTAATAAACACAAGTCATTTTGCTTTGTTTGTGATGAGTGCATGGAGCATTTTGTCCTATGCTGGCTGAGGTCAGAGTGAGCAGTGAGCTGTTTGCTGCTCTGCCTTATATACTCTCTGCCTCTGTTAGGCTCCTCCCCTTTCTTTTACAAAACTCTTTTCGAGACAATGTGAAGGGTGGATCCAATTGAGATGTGAAGTGGGTAATTCCTTCTCTTAAGGTAATTACCAGGTAAGTATTTGTCATAAAATTGTGTTAATGTTTTTTTCTTGTTTGAAATAAAACATGTAGTAAATCCAGTGGTGTTGTCTGTAATTCCTTCTTTATTCCTTTATACAGGTAAGGTAATTACACAGGTAAGTGGTCTGCATTGCAGTTATGAAAACAAATTATAAGAAATAGAACATTTGGTTTTTGTTCGTAGTGGGGCAGGTAATTCCTCCTTATTCAGGTTGGGTAATTACATAAATATTAAGTATTTTAAAGAATTGTTTTATATGAATGACTGAGTTGTCCTTATATTTGTAATAAGGTACCTCAAATTGAACGTTGAGTCGCAGGCAGGGGTGAGTGTATATAATGATGAGAAAGTAGATCTCCACTGATGGGACTGTGATACTGGCCTTCCGCAGAGCTTTCCAAAGGTTCCGGAGGCAAAATTCTGTTCTTCGTGGCTTCATACACACGGAATTCTCAAAGTGGGAGTCTTACTTTATGCTCCATAAATCGTTCATCTGGAGTCTTACTTTCATCTATGCTCCAGGAATAGCTCGCCTGGAGATCTTAAGTTCTACAATCAAGACATGGCCTCTAATCAGCTGTCACTGCTCACTCAAGTTTTTATGAGGACCAGTGGAGTGTCCTATAGGACATTGAAAAGAGACAACATTGGTCATGTCATGAATAATAAATAAACCAATTGGTGTTGGGTGTCGTAGGGTGAGTAATTCCTTAATTTAAGGTAATTACAAGGTAAGTATTGAATATACAGTTATTTTGATGTTTCTTCGGATTGAAATAAACATGTAATAAACCAATTGGTGTTTGTTTGTGAATAATTCCTACCCTTTTCCCACTAAAATTTAAGGAAGGAAAAAAGGTGAATACTACGTAGTGTTTAAATCTCAGTCATTCCACCTTCCACTAACCAGCCAAAACCATGTCTTCCTTCATATTTACACTGTCCAACAGCATCGTCCCTGAACCAGATGGGATGGGGGTTAGGATGAGGGCAAGGGGTCCTGTGGTTAGGGTTAGGGTAAAGGGTCCTGGGGTTAGGGTTAGGGTAAGAGGATTTGGGGTAGGGGTAGTAGAAAGCAGGGTCCGTCAGGAGCCGTTAATTCCTTGGCCTCTTTCTCGCCAGTTACTTGTGGGAAACGATTCCTAAAAATTGGACAGCATCGGTCCAACATGGAGAAGACTAAAGCAGTGTTTTAGAAGGGCACCCCAATGCTGTTCCAGGCGGCACTGGCCAGGGTTAGGTAAGAACGGTAATATCCGTGGACCGACCCCGTCGGTCCAACGTTATGCACTGGCCCTCCTGGAACATAGGGTGCCCCTCACTTGGTAAAATAACCTTGCACAAACACTATTAAATAATCTCAAGTGAGTATAATAATCTCAAGTTAGAGTTTATAGGTGGTTCCAAAAATTCTGCTACAATGCAGTTTGTAAAATAGACCATTTGCCATCAGTTCAGTTTAATTATAAAGGTAAGTATCAGTTAGTACTGTAATAACACATCCATAGTTGCAAACTTTAAGCCCGCCGCGACGTTTCGATTGAAATAAATCTTCTTCAGGCTTGGGCTTAAGATGTGTGATAAGTGGTAATAAACACAAGTCATTTTGCTTTGTTTGTGATGAGTGCATGGAGCATTTTGTCCTATGCTGGCTGAGGTCAGAGTGAGCAGTGAGCTGTTTGCTGCTCTGCCTTATATACTCTCTGCCTCTGTTAGGCTCCTCCCCTTTCTTTTACAAAACTCTTTTCGAGACAATGTGAAGGGTGGATCCAATTGAGATGTGAAGTGGGTAATTCCTTCTCTTAAGGTAATTACCAGGTAAGTATTTGTCATAAAATTGTGTTAATGTTTTTTTCTTGTTTGAAATAAAACATGTAGTAAATCCAGTGGTGTTGTCTGTAATTCCTTCTTTATTCCTTTATACAGGTAAGGTAATTACACAGGTAAGTGGTCTGCATTGCAGTTATGAAAACAAATTATAAGAAATAGAACATTTGGTTTTTGTTCGTAGTGGGGCAGGTAATTCCTCCTTATTCAGGTTGGGTAATTACATAAATATTAAGTATTTTAAAGAATTGTTTTATATGAATGACTGAGTTGTCCTTATATTTGTAATAAGGTACCTCAAATTGAACGTTGAGTCGCAGGCAGGGGTGAGTGTATATAATGATGAGAAAGTAGATCTCCACTGATGGGACTGTGATACTGGCCTTCCGCAGAGCTTTCCAAAGGTTCCGGAGGCAAAATTCTGTTCTTCGTGGCTTCATACACACGGAATTCTCAAAGTGGGAGTCTTACTTTATGCTCCATAAATCGTTCATCTGGAGTCTTACTTTCATCTATGCTCCAGGAATAGCTCGCCTGGAGATCTTAAGTTCTACAATCAAGACATGGCCTCTAATCAGCTGTCACTGCTCACTCAAGTTTTTATGAGGACCAGTGGAGTGTCCTATAGGACATTGAAAAGAGACAACATTGGTCATGTCATGAATAATAAATAAACCAATTGGTGTTGGGTGTCGTAGGGTGAGTAATTCCTTAATTTAAGGTAATTACAAGGTAAGTATTGAATATACAGTTATTTTGATGTTTCTTCGGATTGAAATAAACATGTAATAAACCAATTGGTGTTTGTTTGTGAATAATTCCTACCCTTTTCCCACTAAAATTTAAGGAAGGAAAAAAGGTGAATACTACGTAGTGTTTAAATCTCAGTCATTCCACCTTCCACTAACCAGCCAAAACCATGTCTTCCTTCATATTTACACTGTCCAACAGCATCGTCCCTGAACCAGATGGGATGGGGGTTAGGATGAGGGCAAGGGGTCCTGTGGTTAGGGTTAGGGTAAAGGGTCCTGGGGTTAGGGTTAGGGTAAGAGGATTTGGGGTAGGGGTAGTAGAAAGCAGGGTCCGTCAGGAGCCGTTAATTCCTTGGCCTCTTTCTCGCCAGTTACTTGTGGGAAACGATTCCTAAAAATTGGACAGCATCGGTCCAACATGGAGAAGACTAAAGCAGTGTTTTAGAAGGGCACCCCAATGCTGTTCCAGGCGGCACTGGCCAGGGTTAGGTAAGAACGGTAATATCCGTGGACCGACCCCGTCGGTCCAACGTTATGCACTGGCCCTCCTGGAACATAGGGTGCCCCTCACTTGGTAAAATAACCTTGCACAAACACTATTAAATAATCTCAAGTGAGTATAATAATCTCAAGTTAGAGTTTATAGGTGGTTCCAAAAATTCTGCTACAATGCAGTTTGTAAAATAGACCATTTGCCATCAGTTCAGTTTAATTATAAAGGTAAGTATCAGTTAGTACTGTAATAACACATCCATAGTTGCAAACTTTAAGCCCGCCGCGACGTTTCGATTGAAATAAATCTTCTTCAGGCTTGGGCTTAAGATGTGTGATAAGTGGTAATAAACACAAGTCATTTTGCTTTGTTTGTGATGAGTGCATGGAGCATTTTGTCCTATGCTGGCTGAGGTCAGAGTGAGCAGTGAGCTGTTTGCTGCTCTGCCTTATATACTCTCTGCCTCTGTTAGGCTCCTCCCCTTTCTTTTACAAAACTCTTTTCGAGACAATGTGAAGGGTGGATCCAATTGAGATGTGAAGTGGGTAATTCCTTCTCTTAAGGTAATTACCAGGTAAGTATTTGTCATAAAATTGTGTTAATGTTTTTTTCTTGTTTGAAATAAAACATGTAGTAAATCCAGTGGTGTTGTCTGTAATTCCTTCTTTATTCCTTTATACAGGTAAGGTAATTACACAGGTAAGTGGTCTGCATTGCAGTTATGAAAACAAATTATAAGAAATAGAACATTTGGTTTTTGTTCGTAGTGGGGCAGGTAATTCCTCCTTATTCAGGTTGGGTAATTACATAAATATTAAGTATTTTAAAGAATTGTTTTATATGAATGACTGAGTTGTCCTTATATTTGTAATAAGGTACCTCAAATTGAACGTTGAGTCGCAGGCAGGGGTGAGTGTATATAATGATGAGAAAGTAGATCTCCACTGATGGGACTGTGATACTGGCCTTCCGCAGAGCTTTCCAAAGGTTCCGGAGGCAAAATTCTGTTCTTCGTGGCTTCATACACACGGAATTCTCAAAGTGGGAGTCTTACTTTATGCTCCATAAATCGTTCATCTGGAGTCTTACTTTCATCTATGCTCCAGGAATAGCTCGCCTGGAGATCTTAAGTTCTACAATCAAGACATGGCCTCTAATCAGCTGTCACTGCTCACTCAAGTTTTTATGAGGACCAGTGGAGTGTCCTATAGGACATTGAAAAGAGACAACATTGGTCATGTCATGAATAATAAATAAACCAATTGGTGTTGGGTGTCGTAGGGTGAGTAATTCCTTAATTTAAGGTAATTACAAGGTAAGTATTGAATATACAGTTATTTTGATGTTTCTTCGGATTGAAATAAACATGTAATAAACCAATTGGTGTTTGTTTGTGAATAATTCCTACCCTTTTCCCACTAAAATTTAAGGAAGGAAAAAAGGTGAATACTACGTAGTGTTTAAATCTCAGTCATTCCACCTTCCACTAACCAGCCAAAACCATGTCTTCCTTCATATTTACACTGTCCAACAGCATCGTCCCTGAACCAGATGGGATGGGGGTTAGGATGAGGGCAAGGGGTCCTGTGGTTAGGGTTAGGGTAAAGGGTCCTGGGGTTAGGGTTAGGGTAAGAGGATTTGGGGTAGGGGTAGTAGAAAGCAGGGTCCGTCAGGAGCCGTTAATTCCTTGGCCTCTTTCTCGCCAGTTACTTGTGGGAAACGATTCCTAAAAATTGGACAGCATCGGTCCAACATGGAGAAGACTAAAGCAGTGTTTTAGAAGGGCACCCCAATGCTGTTCCAGGCGGCACTGGCCAGGGTTAGGTAAGAACGGTAATATCCGTGGACCGACCCCGTCGGTCCAACGTTATGCACTGGCCCTCCTGGAACATAGGGTGCCCCTCACTTGGTAAAATAACCTTGCACAAACACTATTAAATAATCTCAAGTGAGTATAATAATCTCAAGTTAGAGTTTATAGGTGGTTCCAAAAATTCTGCTACAATGCAGTTTGTAAAATAGACCATTTGCCATCAGTTCAGTTTAATTATAAAGGTAAGTATCAGTTAGTACTGTAATAACACATCCATAGTTGCAAACTTTAAGCCCGCCGCGACGTTTCGATTGAAATAAATCTTCTTCAGGCTTGGGCTTAAGATGTGTGATAAGTGGTAATAAACACAAGTCATTTTGCTTTGTTTGTGATGAGTGCATGGAGCATTTTGTCCTATGCTGGCTGAGGTCAGAGTGAGCAGTGAGCTGTTTGCTGCTCTGCCTTATATACTCTCTGCCTCTGTTAGGCTCCTCCCCTTTCTTTTACAAAACTCTTTTCGAGACAATGTGAAGGGTGGATCCAATTGAGATGTGAAGTGGGTAATTCCTTCTCTTAAGGTAATTACCAGGTAAGTATTTGTCATAAAATTGTGTTAATGTTTTTTTCTTGTTTGAAATAAAACATGTAGTAAATCCAGTGGTGTTGTCTGTAATTCCTTCTTTATTCCTTTATACAGGTAAGGTAATTACACAGGTAAGTGGTCTGCATTGCAGTTATGAAAACAAATTATAAGAAATAGAACATTTGGTTTTTGTTCGTAGTGGGGCAGGTAATTCCTCCTTATTCAGGTTGGGTAATTACATAAATATTAAGTATTTTAAAGAATTGTTTTATATGAATGACTGAGTTGTCCTTATATTTGTAATAAGGTACCTCAAATTGAACGTTGAGTCGCAGGCAGGGGTGAGTGTATATAATGATGAGAAAGTAGATCTCCACTGATGGGACTGTGATACTGGCCTTCCGCAGAGCTTTCCAAAGGTTCCGGAGGCAAAATTCTGTTCTTCGTGGCTTCATACACACGGAATTCTCAAAGTGGGAGTCTTACTTTATGCTCCATAAATCGTTCATCTGGAGTCTTACTTTCATCTATGCTCCAGGAATAGCTCGCCTGGAGATCTTAAGTTCTACAATCAAGACATGGCCTCTAATCAGCTGTCACTGCTCACTCAAGTTTTTATGAGGACCAGTGGAGTGTCCTATAGGACATTGAAAAGAGACAACATTGGTCATGTCATGAATAATAAATAAACCAATTGGTGTTGGGTGTCGTAGGGTGAGTAATTCCTTAATTTAAGGTAATTACAAGGTAAGTATTGAATATACAGTTATTTTGATGTTTCTTCGGATTGAAATAAACATGTAATAAACCAATTGGTGTTTGTTTGTGAATAATTCCTACCCTTTTCCCACTAAAATTTAAGGAAGGAAAAAAGGTGAATACTACGTAGTGTTTAAATCTCAGTCATTCCACCTTCCACTAACCAGCCAAAACCATGTCTTCCTTCATATTTACACTGTCCAACAGCATCGTCCCTGAACCAGATGGGATGGGGGTTAGGATGAGGGCAAGGGGTCCTGTGGTTAGGGTTAGGGTAAAGGGTCCTGGGGTTAGGGTTAGGGTAAGAGGATTTGGGGTAGGGGTAGTAGAAAGCAGGGTCCGTCAGGAGCCGTTAATTCCTTGGCCTCTTTCTCGCCAGTTACTTGTGGGAAACGATTCCTAAAAATTGGACAGCATCGGTCCAACATGGAGAAGACTAAAGCAGTGTTTTAGAAGGGCACCCCAATGCTGTTCCAGGCGGCACTGGCCAGGGTTAGGTAAGAACGGTAATATCCGTGGACCGACCCCGTCGGTCCAACGTTATGCACTGGCCCTCCTGGAACATAGGGTGCCCCTCACTTGGTAAAATAACCTTGCACAAACACTATTAAATAATCTCAAGTGAGTATAATAATCTCAAGTTAGAGTTTATAGGTGGTTCCAAAAATTCTGCTACAATGCAGTTTGTAAAATAGACCATTTGCCATCAGTTCAGTTTAATTATAAAGGTAAGTATCAGTTAGTACTGTAATAACACATCCATAGTTGCAAACTTTAAGCCCGCCGCGACGTTTCGATTGAAATAAATCTTCTTCAGGCTTGGGCTTAAGATGTGTGATAAGTGGTAATAAACACAAGTCATTTTGCTTTGTTTGTGATGAGTGCATGGAGCATTTTGTCCTATGCTGGCTGAGGTCAGAGTGAGCAGTGAGCTGTTTGCTGCTCTGCCTTATATACTCTCTGCCTCTGTTAGGCTCCTCCCCTTTCTTTTACAAAACTCTTTTCGAGACAATGTGAAGGGTGGATCCAATTGAGATGTGAAGTGGGTAATTCCTTCTCTTAAGGTAATTACCAGGTAAGTATTTGTCATAAAATTGTGTTAATGTTTTTTTCTTGTTTGAAATAAAACATGTAGTAAATCCAGTGGTGTTGTCTGTAATTCCTTCTTTATTCCTTTATACAGGTAAGGTAATTACACAGGTAAGTGGTCTGCATTGCAGTTATGAAAACAAATTATAAGAAATAGAACATTTGGTTTTTGTTCGTAGTGGGGCAGGTAATTCCTCCTTATTCAGGTTGGGTAATTACATAAATATTAAGTATTTTAAAGAATTGTTTTATATGAATGACTGAGTTGTCCTTATATTTGTAATAAGGTACCTCAAATTGAACGTTGAGTCGCAGGCAGGGGTGAGTGTATATAATGATGAGAAAGTAGATCTCCACTGATGGGACTGTGATACTGGCCTTCCGCAGAGCTTTCCAAAGGTTCCGGAGGCAAAATTCTGTTCTTCGTGGCTTCATACACACGGAATTCTCAAAGTGGGAGTCTTACTTTATGCTCCATAAATCGTTCATCTGGAGTCTTACTTTCATCTATGCTCCAGGAATAGCTCGCCTGGAGATCTTAAGTTCTACAATCAAGACATGGCCTCTAATCAGCTGTCACTGCTCACTCAAGTTTTTATGAGGACCAGTGGAGTGTCCTATAGGACATTGAAAAGAGACAACATTGGTCATGTCATGAATAATAAATAAACCAATTGGTGTTGGGTGTCGTAGGGTGAGTAATTCCTTAATTTAAGGTAATTACAAGGTAAGTATTGAATATACAGTTATTTTGATGTTTCTTCGGATTGAAATAAACATGTAATAAACCAATTGGTGTTTGTTTGTGAATAATTCCTACCCTTTTCCCACTAAAATTTAAGGAAGGAAAAAAGGTGAATACTACGTAGTGTTTAAATCTCAGTCATTCCACCTTCCACTAACCAGCCAAAACCATGTCTTCCTTCATATTTACACTGTCCAACAGCATCGTCCCTGAACCAGATGGGATGGGGGTTAGGATGAGGGCAAGGGGTCCTGTGGTTAGGGTTAGGGTAAAGGGTCCTGGGGTTAGGGTTAGGGTAAGAGGATTTGGGGTAGGGGTAGTAGAAAGCAGGGTCCGTCAGGAGCCGTTAATTCCTTGGCCTCTTTCTCGCCAGTTACTTGTGGGAAACGATTCCTAAAAATTGGACAGCATCGGTCCAACATGGAGAAGACTAAAGCAGTGTTTTAGAAGGGCACCCCAATGCTGTTCCAGGCGGCACTGGCCAGGGTTAGGTAAGAACGGTAATATCCGTGGACCGACCCCGTCGGTCCAACGTTATGCACTGGCCCTCCTGGAACATAGGGTGCCCCTCACTTGGTAAAATAACCTTGCACAAACACTATTAAATAATCTCAAGTGAGTATAATAATCTCAAGTTAGAGTTTATAGGTGGTTCCAAAAATTCTGCTACAATGCAGTTTGTAAAATAGACCATTTGCCATCAGTTCAGTTTAATTATAAAGGTAAGTATCAGTTAGTACTGTAATAACACATCCATAGTTGCAAACTTTAAGCCCGCCGCGACGTTTCGATTGAAATAAATCTTCTTCAGGCTTGGGCTTAAGATGTGTGATAAGTGGTAATAAACACAAGTCATTTTGCTTTGTTTGTGATGAGTGCATGGAGCATTTTGTCCTATGCTGGCTGAGGTCAGAGTGAGCAGTGAGCTGTTTGCTGCTCTGCCTTATATACTCTCTGCCTCTGTTAGGCTCCTCCCCTTTCTTTTACAAAACTCTTTTCGAGACAATGTGAAGGGTGGATCCAATTGAGATGTGAAGTGGGTAATTCCTTCTCTTAAGGTAATTACCAGGTAAGTATTTGTCATAAAATTGTGTTAATGTTTTTTTCTTGTTTGAAATAAAACATGTAGTAAATCCAGTGGTGTTGTCTGTAATTCCTTCTTTATTCCTTTATACAGGTAAGGTAATTACACAGGTAAGTGGTCTGCATTGCAGTTATGAAAACAAATTATAAGAAATAGAACATTTGGTTTTTGTTCGTAGTGGGGCAGGTAATTCCTCCTTATTCAGGTTGGGTAATTACATAAATATTAAGTATTTTAAAGAATTGTTTTATATGAATGACTGAGTTGTCCTTATATTTGTAATAAGGTACCTCAAATTGAACGTTGAGTCGCAGGCAGGGGTGAGTGTATATAATGATGAGAAAGTAGATCTCCACTGATGGGACTGTGATACTGGCCTTCCGCAGAGCTTTCCAAAGGTTCCGGAGGCAAAATTCTGTTCTTCGTGGCTTCATACACACGGAATTCTCAAAGTGGGAGTCTTACTTTATGCTCCATAAATCGTTCATCTGGAGTCTTACTTTCATCTATGCTCCAGGAATAGCTCGCCTGGAGATCTTAAGTTCTACAATCAAGACATGGCCTCTAATCAGCTGTCACTGCTCACTCAAGTTTTTATGAGGACCAGTGGAGTGTCCTATAGGACATTGAAAAGAGACAACATTGGTCATGTCATGAATAATAAATAAACCAATTGGTGTTGGGTGTCGTAGGGTGAGTAATTCCTTAATTTAAGGTAATTACAAGGTAAGTATTGAATATACAGTTATTTTGATGTTTCTTCGGATTGAAATAAACATGTAATAAACCAATTGGTGTTTGTTTGTGAATAATTCCTACCCTTTTCCCACTAAAATTTAAGGAAGGAAAAAAGGTGAATACTACGTAGTGTTTAAATCTCAGTCATTCCACCTTCCACTAACCAGCCAAAACCATGTCTTCCTTCATATTTACACTGTCCAACAGCATCGTCCCTGAACCAGATGGGATGGGGGTTAGGATGAGGGCAAGGGGTCCTGTGGTTAGGGTTAGGGTAAAGGGTCCTGGGGTTAGGGTTAGGGTAAGAGGATTTGGGGTAGGGGTAGTAGAAAGCAGGGTCCGTCAGGAGCCGTTAATTCCTTGGCCTCTTTCTCGCCAGTTACTTGTGGGAAACGATTCCTAAAAATTGGACAGCATCGGTCCAACATGGAGAAGACTAAAGCAGTGTTTTAGAAGGGCACCCCAATGCTGTTCCAGGCGGCACTGGCCAGGGTTAGGTAAGAACGGTAATATCCGTGGACCGACCCCGTCGGTCCAACGTTATGCACTGGCCCTCCTGGAACATAGGGTGCCCCTCACTTGGTAAAATAACCTTGCACAAACACTATTAAATAATCTCAAGTGAGTATAATAATCTCAAGTTAGAGTTTATAGGTGGTTCCAAAAATTCTGCTACAATGCAGTTTGTAAAATAGACCATTTGCCATCAGTTCAGTTTAATTATAAAGGTAAGTATCAGTTAGTACTGTAATAACACATCCATAGTTGCAAACTTTAAGCCCGCCGCGACGTTTCGATTGAAATAAATCTTCTTCAGGCTTGGGCTTAAGATGTGTGATAAGTGGTAATAAACACAAGTCATTTTGCTTTGTTTGTGATGAGTGCATGGAGCATTTTGTCCTATGCTGGCTGAGGTCAGAGTGAGCAGTGAGCTGTTTGCTGCTCTGCCTTATATACTCTCTGCCTCTGTTAGGCTCCTCCCCTTTCTTTTACAAAACTCTTTTCGAGACAATGTGAAGGGTGGATCCAATTGAGATGTGAAGTGGGTAATTCCTTCTCTTAAGGTAATTACCAGGTAAGTATTTGTCATAAAATTGTGTTAATGTTTTTTTCTTGTTTGAAATAAAACATGTAGTAAATCCAGTGGTGTTGTCTGTAATTCCTTCTTTATTCCTTTATACAGGTAAGGTAATTACACAGGTAAGTGGTCTGCATTGCAGTTATGAAAACAAATTATAAGAAATAGAACATTTGGTTTTTGTTCGTAGTGGGGCAGGTAATTCCTCCTTATTCAGGTTGGGTAATTACATAAATATTAAGTATTTTAAAGAATTGTTTTATATGAATGACTGAGTTGTCCTTATATTTGTAATAAGGTACCTCAAATTGAACGTTGAGTCGCAGGCAGGGGTGAGTGTATATAATGATGAGAAAGTAGATCTCCACTGATGGGACTGTGATACTGGCCTTCCGCAGAGCTTTCCAAAGGTTCCGGAGGCAAAATTCTGTTCTTCGTGGCTTCATACACACGGAATTCTCAAAGTGGGAGTCTTACTTTATGCTCCATAAATCGTTCATCTGGAGTCTTACTTTCATCTATGCTCCAGGAATAGCTCGCCTGGAGATCTTAAGTTCTACAATCAAGACATGGCCTCTAATCAGCTGTCACTGCTCACTCAAGTTTTTATGAGGACCAGTGGAGTGTCCTATAGGACATTGAAAAGAGACAACATTGGTCATGTCATGAATAATAAATAAACCAATTGGTGTTGGGTGTCGTAGGGTGAGTAATTCCTTAATTTAAGGTAATTACAAGGTAAGTATTGAATATACAGTTATTTTGATGTTTCTTCGGATTGAAATAAACATGTAATAAACCAATTGGTGTTTGTTTGTGAATAATTCCTACCCTTTTCCCACTAAAATTTAAGGAAGGAAAAAAGGTGAATACTACGTAGTGTTTAAATCTCAGTCATTCCACCTTCCACTAACCAGCCAAAACCATGTCTTCCTTCATATTTACACTGTCCAACAGCATCGTCCCTGAACCAGATGGGATGGGGGTTAGGATGAGGGCAAGGGGTCCTGTGGTTAGGGTTAGGGTAAAGGGTCCTGGGGTTAGGGTTAGGGTAAGAGGATTTGGGGTAGGGGTAGTAGAAAGCAGGGTCCGTCAGGAGCCGTTAATTCCTTGGCCTCTTTCTCGCCAGTTACTTGTGGGAAACGATTCCTAAAAATTGGACAGCATCGGTCCAACATGGAGAAGACTAAAGCAGTGTTTTAGAAGGGCACCCCAATGCTGTTCCAGGCGGCACTGGCCAGGGTTAGGTAAGAACGGTAATATCCGTGGACCGACCCCGTCGGTCCAACGTTATGCACTGGCCCTCCTGGAACATAGGGTGCCCCTCACTTGGTAAAATAACCTTGCACAAACACTATTAAATAATCTCAAGTGAGTATAATAATCTCAAGTTAGAGTTTATAGGTGGTTCCAAAAATTCTGCTACAATGCAGTTTGTAAAATAGACCATTTGCCATCAGTTCAGTTTAATTATAAAGGTAAGTATCAGTTAGTACTGTAATAACACATCCATAGTTGCAAACTTTAAGCCCGCCGCGACGTTTCGATTGAAATAAATCTTCTTCAGGCTTGGGCTTAAGATGTGTGATAAGTGGTAATAAACACAAGTCATTTTGCTTTGTTTGTGATGAGTGCATGGAGCATTTTGTCCTATGCTGGCTGAGGTCAGAGTGAGCAGTGAGCTGTTTGCTGCTCTGCCTTATATACTCTCTGCCTCTGTTAGGCTCCTCCCCTTTCTTTTACAAAACTCTTTTCGAGACAATGTGAAGGGTGGATCCAATTGAGATGTGAAGTGGGTAATTCCTTCTCTTAAGGTAATTACCAGGTAAGTATTTGTCATAAAATTGTGTTAATGTTTTTTTCTTGTTTGAAATAAAACATGTAGTAAATCCAGTGGTGTTGTCTGTAATTCCTTCTTTATTCCTTTATACAGGTAAGGTAATTACACAGGTAAGTGGTCTGCATTGCAGTTATGAAAACAAATTATAAGAAATAGAACATTTGGTTTTTGTTCGTAGTGGGGCAGGTAATTCCTCCTTATTCAGGTTGGGTAATTACATAAATATTAAGTATTTTAAAGAATTGTTTTATATGAATGACTGAGTTGTCCTTATATTTGTAATAAGGTACCTCAAATTGAACGTTGAGTCGCAGGCAGGGGTGAGTGTATATAATGATGAGAAAGTAGATCTCCACTGATGGGACTGTGATACTGGCCTTCCGCAGAGCTTTCCAAAGGTTCCGGAGGCAAAATTCTGTTCTTCGTGGCTTCATACACACGGAATTCTCAAAGTGGGAGTCTTACTTTATGCTCCATAAATCGTTCATCTGGAGTCTTACTTTCATCTATGCTCCAGGAATAGCTCGCCTGGAGATCTTAAGTTCTACAATCAAGACATGGCCTCTAATCAGCTGTCACTGCTCACTCAAGTTTTTATGAGGACCAGTGGAGTGTCCTATAGGACATTGAAAAGAGACAACATTGGTCATGTCATGAATAATAAATAAACCAATTGGTGTTGGGTGTCGTAGGGTGAGTAATTCCTTAATTTAAGGTAATTACAAGGTAAGTATTGAATATACAGTTATTTTGATGTTTCTTCGGATTGAAATAAACATGTAATAAACCAATTGGTGTTTGTTTGTGAATAATTCCTACCCTTTTCCCACTAAAATTTAAGGAAGGAAAAAAGGTGAATACTACGTAGTGTTTAAATCTCAGTCATTCCACCTTCCACTAACCAGCCAAAACCATGTCTTCCTTCATATTTACACTGTCCAACAGCATCGTCCCTGAACCAGATGGGATGGGGGTTAGGATGAGGGCAAGGGGTCCTGTGGTTAGGGTTAGGGTAAAGGGTCCTGGGGTTAGGGTTAGGGTAAGAGGATTTGGGGTAGGGGTAGTAGAAAGCAGGGTCCGTCAGGAGCCGTTAATTCCTTGGCCTCTTTCTCGCCAGTTACTTGTGGGAAACGATTCCTAAAAATTGGACAGCATCGGTCCAACATGGAGAAGACTAAAGCAGTGTTTTAGAAGGGCACCCCAATGCTGTTCCAGGCGGCACTGGCCAGGGTTAGGTAAGAACGGTAATATCCGTGGACCGACCCCGTCGGTCCAACGTTATGCACTGGCCCTCCTGGAACATAGGGTGCCCCTCACTTGGTAAAATAACCTTGCACAAACACTATTAAATAATCTCAAGTGAGTATAATAATCTCAAGTTAGAGTTTATAGGTGGTTCCAAAAATTCTGCTACAATGCAGTTTGTAAAATAGACCATTTGCCATCAGTTCAGTTTAATTATAAAGGTAAGTATCAGTTAGTACTGTAATAACACATCCATAGTTGCAAACTTTAAGCCCGCCGCGACGTTTCGATTGAAATAAATCTTCTTCAGGCTTGGGCTTAAGATGTGTGATAAGTGGTAATAAACACAAGTCATTTTGCTTTGTTTGTGATGAGTGCATGGAGCATTTTGTCCTATGCTGGCTGAGGTCAGAGTGAGCAGTGAGCTGTTTGCTGCTCTGCCTTATATACTCTCTGCCTCTGTTAGGCTCCTCCCCTTTCTTTTACAAAACTCTTTTCGAGACAATGTGAAGGGTGGATCCAATTGAGATGTGAAGTGGGTAATTCCTTCTCTTAAGGTAATTACCAGGTAAGTATTTGTCATAAAATTGTGTTAATGTTTTTTTCTTGTTTGAAATAAAACATGTAGTAAATCCAGTGGTGTTGTCTGTAATTCCTTCTTTATTCCTTTATACAGGTAAGGTAATTACACAGGTAAGTGGTCTGCATTGCAGTTATGAAAACAAATTATAAGAAATAGAACATTTGGTTTTTGTTCGTAGTGGGGCAGGTAATTCCTCCTTATTCAGGTTGGGTAATTACATAAATATTAAGTATTTTAAAGAATTGTTTTATATGAATGACTGAGTTGTCCTTATATTTGTAATAAGGTACCTCAAATTGAACGTTGAGTCGCAGGCAGGGGTGAGTGTATATAATGATGAGAAAGTAGATCTCCACTGATGGGACTGTGATACTGGCCTTCCGCAGAGCTTTCCAAAGGTTCCGGAGGCAAAATTCTGTTCTTCGTGGCTTCATACACACGGAATTCTCAAAGTGGGAGTCTTACTTTATGCTCCATAAATCGTTCATCTGGAGTCTTACTTTCATCTATGCTCCAGGAATAGCTCGCCTGGAGATCTTAAGTTCTACAATCAAGACATGGCCTCTAATCAGCTGTCACTGCTCACTCAAGTTTTTATGAGGACCAGTGGAGTGTCCTATAGGACATTGAAAAGAGACAACATTGGTCATGTCATGAATAATAAATAAACCAATTGGTGTTGGGTGTCGTAGGGTGAGTAATTCCTTAATTTAAGGTAATTACAAGGTAAGTATTGAATATACAGTTATTTTGATGTTTCTTCGGATTGAAATAAACATGTAATAAACCAATTGGTGTTTGTTTGTGAATAATTCCTACCCTTTTCCCACTAAAATTTAAGGAAGGAAAAAAGGTGAATACTACGTAGTGTTTAAATCTCAGTCATTCCACCTTCCACTAACCAGCCAAAACCATGTCTTCCTTCATATTTACACTGTCCAACAGCATCGTCCCTGAACCAGATGGGATGGGGGTTAGGATGAGGGCAAGGGGTCCTGTGGTTAGGGTTAGGGTAAAGGGTCCTGGGGTTAGGGTTAGGGTAAGAGGATTTGGGGTAGGGGTAGTAGAAAGCAGGGTCCGTCAGGAGCCGTTAATTCCTTGGCCTCTTTCTCGCCAGTTACTTGTGGGAAACGATTCCTAAAAATTGGACAGCATCGGTCCAACATGGAGAAGACTAAAGCAGTGTTTTAGAAGGGCACCCCAATGCTGTTCCAGGCGGCACTGGCCAGGGTTAGGTAAGAACGGTAATATCCGTGGACCGACCCCGTCGGTCCAACGTTATGCACTGGCCCTCCTGGAACATAGGGTGCCCCTCACTTGGTAAAATAACCTTGCACAAACACTATTAAATAATCTCAAGTGAGTATAATAATCTCAAGTTAGAGTTTATAGGTGGTTCCAAAAATTCTGCTACAATGCAGTTTGTAAAATAGACCATTTGCCATCAGTTCAGTTTAATTATAAAGGTAAGTATCAGTTAGTACTGTAATAACACATCCATAGTTGCAAACTTTAAGCCCGCCGCGACGTTTCGATTGAAATAAATCTTCTTCAGGCTTGGGCTTAAGATGTGTGATAAGTGGTAATAAACACAAGTCATTTTGCTTTGTTTGTGATGAGTGCATGGAGCATTTTGTCCTATGCTGGCTGAGGTCAGAGTGAGCAGTGAGCTGTTTGCTGCTCTGCCTTATATACTCTCTGCCTCTGTTAGGCTCCTCCCCTTTCTTTTACAAAACTCTTTTCGAGACAATGTGAAGGGTGGATCCAATTGAGATGTGAAGTGGGTAATTCCTTCTCTTAAGGTAATTACCAGGTAAGTATTTGTCATAAAATTGTGTTAATGTTTTTTTCTTGTTTGAAATAAAACATGTAGTAAATCCAGTGGTGTTGTCTGTAATTCCTTCTTTATTCCTTTATACAGGTAAGGTAATTACACAGGTAAGTGGTCTGCATTGCAGTTATGAAAACAAATTATAAGAAATAGAACATTTGGTTTTTGTTCGTAGTGGGGCAGGTAATTCCTCCTTATTCAGGTTGGGTAATTACATAAATATTAAGTATTTTAAAGAATTGTTTTATATGAATGACTGAGTTGTCCTTATATTTGTAATAAGGTACCTCAAATTGAACGTTGAGTCGCAGGCAGGGGTGAGTGTATATAATGATGAGAAAGTAGATCTCCACTGATGGGACTGTGATACTGGCCTTCCGCAGAGCTTTCCAAAGGTTCCGGAGGCAAAATTCTGTTCTTCGTGGCTTCATACACACGGAATTCTCAAAGTGGGAGTCTTACTTTGTGCTCCATAAATCGTTCATCTGGAGTCTTACTTTCATCTATGCTCCAGGAATAGCTCGCCTGGAGATCTTAAGTTCTACAATCAAGACATGGCCTCTAATCAGCTGTCACTGCTCACTCAAGTTTTTATGAGGACCAGTGGAGTGTCCTATAGGACATTGAAAAGAGACAACATTGGTCATGTCATGAATAATAAATAAACCAATTGGTGTTGGGTGTCGTAGGGTGAGTAATTCCTTAATTTAAGGTAATTACAAGGTAAGTATTGAATATACAGTTATTTTGATGTTTCTTCGGATTGAAATAAACATGTAATAAACCAATTGGTGTTTGTTTGTGAATAATTCCTACCCTTTTCCCACTAAAATTTAAGGAAGGAAAAAAGGTGAATACTACGTAGTGTTTAAATCTCAGTCATTCCACCTTCCACTAACCAGCCAAAACCATGTCTTCCTTCATATTTACACTGTCCAACAGCATCGTCCCTGAACCAGATGGGATGGGGGTTAGGATGAGGGCAAGGGGTCCTGTGGTTAGGGTTAGGGTAAAGGGTCCTGGGGTTAGGGTTAGGGTAAGAGGATTTGGGGTAGGGGTAGTAGAAAGCAGGGTCCGTCAGGAGCCGTTAATTCCTTGGCCTCTTTCTCGCCAGTTACTTGTGGGAAACGATTCCTAAAAATTGGACAGCATCGGTCCAACATGGAGAAGACTAAAGCAGTGTTTTAGAAGGGCACCCCAATGCTGTTCCAGGCGGCACTGGCCAGGGTTAGGTAAGAACGGTAATATCCGTGGACCGACCCCGTCGGTCCAACGTTATGCACTGGCCCTCCTGGAACATAGGGTGCCCCTCACTTGGTAAAATAACCTTGCACAAACACTATTAAATAATCTCAAGTGAGTATAATAATCTCAAGTTAGAGTTTATAGGTGGTTCCAAAAATTCTGCTACAATGCAGTTTGTAAAATAGACCATTTGCCATCAGTTCAGTTTAATTATAAAGGTAAGTATCAGTTAGTACTGTAATAACACATCCATAGTTGCAAACTTTAAGCCCGCCGCGACGTTTCGATTGAAATAAATCTTCTTCAGGCTTGGGCTTAAGATGTGTGATAAGTGGTAATAAACACAAGTCATTTTGCTTTGTTTGTGATGAGTGCATGGAGCATTTTGTCCTATGCTGGCTGAGGTCAGAGTGAGCAGTGAGCTGTTTGCTGCTCTGCCTTATATACTCTCTGCCTCTGTTAGGCTCCTCCCCTTTCTTTTACAAAACTCTTTTCGAGACAATGTGAAGGGTGGATCCAATTGAGATGTGAAGTGGGTAATTCCTTCTCTTAAGGTAATTACCAGGTAAGTATTTGTCATAAAATTGTGTTAATGTTTTTTTCTTGTTTGAAATAAAACATGTAGTAAATCCAGTGGTGTTGTCTGTAATTCCTTCTTTATTCCTTTATACAGGTAAGGTAATTACACAGGTAAGTGGTCTGCATTGCAGTTATGAAAACAAATTATAAGAAATAGAACATTTGGTTTTTGTTCGTAGTGGGGCAGGTAATTCCTCCTTATTCAGGTTGGGTAATTACATAAATATTAAGTATTTTAAAGAATTGTTTTATATGAATGACTGAGTTGTCCTTATATTTGTAATAAGGTACCTCAAATTGAACGTTGAGTCGCAGGCAGGGGTGAGTGTATATAATGATGAGAAAGTAGATCTCCACTGATGGGACTGTGATACTGGCCTTCCGCAGAGCTTTCCAAAGGTTCCGGAGGCAAAATTCTGTTCTTCGTGGCTTCATACACACGGAATTCTCAAAGTGGGAGTCTTACTTTATGCTCCATAAATCGTTCATCTGGAGTCTTACTTTCATCTATGCTCCAGGAATAGCTCGCCTGGAGATCTTAAGTTCTACAATCAAGACATGGCCTCTAATCAGCTGTCACTGCTCACTCAAGTTTTTATGAGGACCAGTGGAGTGTCCTATAGGACATTGAAAAGAGACAACATTGGTCATGTCATGAATAATAAATAAACCAATTGGTGTTGGGTGTCGTAGGGTGAGTAATTCCTTAATTTAAGGTAATTACAAGGTAAGTATTGAATATACAGTTATTTTGATGTTTCTTCGGATTGAAATAAACATGTAATAAACCAATTGGTGTTTGTTTGTGAATAATTCCTACCCTTTTCCCACTAAAATTTAAGGAAGGAAAAAAGGTGAATACTACGTAGTGTTTAAATCTCAGTCATTCCACCTTCCACTAACCAGCCAAAACCATGTCTTCCTTCATATTTACACTGTCCAACAGCATCGTCCCTGAACCAGATGGGATGGGGGTTAGGATGAGGGCAAGGGGTCCTGTGGTTAGGGTTAGGGTAAAGGGTCCTGGGGTTAGGGTTAGGGTAAGAGGATTTGGGGTAGGGGTAGTAGAAAGCAGGGTCCGTCAGGAGCCGTTAATTCCTTGGCCTCTTTCTCGCCAGTTACTTGTGGGAAACGATTCCTAAAAATTGGACAGCATCGGTCCAACATGGAGAAGACTAAAGCAGTGTTTTAGAAGGGCACCCCAATGCTGTTCCAGGCGGCACTGGCCAGGGTTAGGTAAGAACGGTAATATCCGTGGACCGACCCCGTCGGTCCAACGTTATGCACTGGCCCTCCTGGAACATAGGGTGCCCCTCACTTGGTAAAATAACCTTGCACAAACACTATTAAATAATCTCAAGTGAGTATAATAATCTCAAGTTAGAGTTTATAGGTGGTTCCAAAAATTCTGCTACAATGCAGTTTGTAAAATAGACCATTTGCCATCAGTTCAGTTTAATTATAAAGGTAAGTATCAGTTAGTACTGTAATAACACATCCATAGTTGCAAACTTTAAGCCCGCCGCGACGTTTCGATTGAAATAAATCTTCTTCAGGCTTGGGCTTAAGATGTGTGATAAGTGGTAATAAACACAAGTCATTTTGCTTTGTTTGTGATGAGTGCATGGAGCATTTTGTCCTATGCTGGCTGAGGTCAGAGTGAGCAGTGAGCTGTTTGCTGCTCTGCCTTATATACTCTCTGCCTCTGTTAGGCTCCTCCCCTTTCTTTTACAAAACTCTTTTCGAGACAATGTGAAGGGTGGATCCAATTGAGATGTGAAGTGGGTAATTCCTTCTCTTAAGGTAATTACCAGGTAAGTATTTGTCATAAAATTGTGTTAATGTTTTTTTCTTGTTTGAAATAAAACATGTAGTAAATCCAGTGGTGTTGTCTGTAATTCCTTCTTTATTCCTTTATACAGGTAAGGTAATTACACAGGTAAGTGGTCTGCATTGCAGTTATGAAAACAAATTATAAGAAATAGAACATTTGGTTTTTGTTCGTAGTGGGGCAGGTAATTCCTCCTTATTCAGGTTGGGTAATTACATAAATATTAAGTATTTTAAAGAATTGTTTTATATGAATGACTGAGTTGTCCTTATATTTGTAATAAGGTACCTCAAATTGAACGTTGAGTCGCAGGCAGGGGTGAGTGTATATAATGATGAGAAAGTAGATCTCCACTGATGGGACTGTGATACTGGCCTTCCGCAGAGCTTTCCAAAGGTTCCGGAGGCAAAATTCTGTTCTTCGTGGCTTCATACACACGGAATTCTCAAAGTGGGAGTCTTACTTTATGCTCCATAAATCGTTCATCTGGAGTCTTACTTTCATCTATGCTCCAGGAATAGCTCGCCTGGAGATCTTAAGTTCTACAATCAAGACATGGCCTCTAATCAGCTGTCACTGCTCACTCAAGTTTTTATGAGGACCAGTGGAGTGTCCTATAGGACATTGAAAAGAGACAACATTGGTCATGTCATGAATAATAAATAAACCAATTGGTGTTGGGTGTCGTAGGGTGAGTAATTCCTTAATTTAAGGTAATTACAAGGTAAGTATTGAATATACAGTTATTTTGATGTTTCTTCGGATTGAAATAAACATGTAATAAACCAATTGGTGTTTGTTTGTGAATAATTCCTACCCTTTTCCCACTAAAATTTAAGGAAGGAAAAAAGGTGAATACTACGTAGTGTTTAAATCTCAGTCATTCCACCTTCCACTAACCAGCCAAAACCATGTCTTCCTTCATATTTACACTGTCCAACAGCATCGTCCCTGAACCAGATGGGATGGGGGTTAGGATGAGGGCAAGGGGTCCTGTGGTTAGGGTTAGGGTAAAGGGTCCTGGGGTTAGGGTTAGGGTAAGAGGATTTGGGGTAGGGGTAGTAGAAAGCAGGGTCCGTCAGGAGCCGTTAATTCCTTGGCCTCTTTCTCGCCAGTTACTTGTGGGAAACGATTCCTAAAAATTGGACAGCATCGGTCCAACATGGAGAAGACTAAAGCAGTGTTTTAGAAGGGCACCCCAATGCTGTTCCAGGCGGCACTGGCCAGGGTTAGGTAAGAACGGTAATATCCGTGGACCGACCCCGTCGGTCCAACGTTATGCACTGGCCCTCCTGGAACATAGGGTGCCCCTCACTTGGTAAAATAACCTTGCACAAACACTATTAAATAATCTCAAGTGAGTATAATAATCTCAAGTTAGAGTTTATAGGTGGTTCCAAAAATTCTGCTACAATGCAGTTTGTAAAATAGACCATTTGCCATCAGTTCAGTTTAATTATAAAGGTAAGTATCAGTTAGTACTGTAATAACACATCCATAGTTGCAAACTTTAAGCCCGCCGCGACGTTTCGATTGAAATAAATCTTCTTCAGGCTTGGGCTTAAGATGTGTGATAAGTGGTAATAAACACAAGTCATTTTGCTTTGTTTGTGATGAGTGCATGGAGCATTTTGTCCTATGCTGGCTGAGGTCAGAGTGAGCAGTGAGCTGTTTGCTGCTCTGCCTTATATACTCTCTGCCTCTGTTAGGCTCCTCCCCTTTCTTTTACAAAACTCTTTTCGAGACAATGTGAAGGGTGGATCCAATTGAGATGTGAAGTGGGTAATTCCTTCTCTTAAGGTAATTACCAGGTAAGTATTTGTCATAAAATTGTGTTAATGTTTTTTTCTTGTTTGAAATAAAACATGTAGTAAATCCAGTGGTGTTGTCTGTAATTCCTTCTTTATTCCTTTATACAGGTAAGGTAATTACACAGGTAAGTGGTCTGCATTGCAGTTATGAAAACAAATTATAAGAAATAGAACATTTGGTTTTTGTTCGTAGTGGGGCAGGTAATTCCTCCTTATTCAGGTTGGGTAATTACATAAATATTAAGTATTTTAAAGAATTGTTTTATATGAATGACTGAGTTGTCCTTATATTTGTAATAAGGTACCTCAAATTGAACGTTGAGTCGCAGGCAGGGGTGAGTGTATATAATGATGAGAAAGTAGATCTCCACTGATGGGACTGTGATACTGGCCTTCCGCAGAGCTTTCCAAAGGTTCCGGAGGCAAAATTCTGTTCTTCGTGGCTTCATACACACGGAATTCTCAAAGTGGGAGTCTTACTTTATGCTCCATAAATCGTTCATCTGGAGTCTTACTTTCATCTATGCTCCAGGAATAGCTCGCCTGGAGATCTTAAGTTCTACAATCAAGACATGGCCTCTAATCAGCTGTCACTGCTCACTCAAGTTTTTATGAGGACCAGTGGAGTGTCCTATAGGACATTGAAAAGAGACAACATTGGTCATGTCATGAATAATAAATAAACCAATTGGTGTTGGGTGTCGTAGGGTGAGTAATTCCTTAATTTAAGGTAATTACAAGGTAAGTATTGAATATACAGTTATTTTGATGTTTCTTCGGATTGAAATAAACATGTAATAAACCAATTGGTGTTTGTTTGTGAATAATTCCTACCCTTTTCCCACTAAAATTTAAGGAAGGAAAAAAGGTGAATACTACGTAGTGTTTAAATCTCAGTCATTCCACCTTCCACTAACCAGCCAAAACCATGTCTTCCTTCATATTTACACTGTCCAACAGCATCGTCCCTGAACCAGATGGGATGGGGGTTAGGATGAGGGCAAGGGGTCCTGTGGTTAGGGTTAGGGTAAAGGGTCCTGGGGTTAGGGTTAGGGTAAGAGGATTTGGGGTAGGGGTAGTAGAAAGCAGGGTCCGTCAGGAGCCGTTAATTCCTTGGCCTCTTTCTCGCCAGTTACTTGTGGGAAACGATTCCTAAAAATTGGACAGCATCGGTCCAACATGGAGAAGACTAAAGCAGTGTTTTAGAAGGGCACCCCAATGCTGTTCCAGGCGGCACTGGCCAGGGTTAGGTAAGAACGGTAATATCCGTGGACCGACCCCGTCGGTCCAACGTTATGCACTGGCCCTCCTGGAACATAGGGTGCCCCTCACTTGGTAAAATAACCTTGCACAAACACTATTAAATAATCTCAAGTGAGTATAATAATCTCAAGTTAGAGTTTATAGGTGGTTCCAAAAATTCTGCTACAATGCAGTTTGTAAAATAGACCATTTGCCATCAGTTCAGTTTAATTATAAAGGTAAGTATCAGTTAGTACTGTAATAACACATCCATAGTTGCAAACTTTAAGCCCGCCGCGACGTTTCGATTGAAATAAATCTTCTTCAGGCTTGGGCTTAAGATGTGTGATAAGTGGTAATAAACACAAGTCATTTTGCTTTGTTTGTGATGAGTGCATGGAGCATTTTGTCCTATGCTGGCTGAGGTCAGAGTGAGCAGTGAGCTGTTTGCTGCTCTGCCTTATATACTCTCTGCCTCTGTTAGGCTCCTCCCCTTTCTTTTACAAAACTCTTTTCGAGACAATGTGAAGGGTGGATCCAATTGAGATGTGAAGTGGGTAATTCCTTCTCTTAAGGTAATTACCAGGTAAGTATTTGTCATAAAATTGTGTTAATGTTTTTTTCTTGTTTGAAATAAAACATGTAGTAAATCCAGTGGTGTTGTCTGTAATTCCTTCTTTATTCCTTTATACAGGTAAGGTAATTACACAGGTAAGTGGTCTGCATTGCAGTTATGAAAACAAATTATAAGAAATAGAACATTTGGTTTTTGTTCGTAGTGGGGCAGGTAATTCCTCCTTATTCAGGTTGGGTAATTACATAAATATTAAGTATTTTAAAGAATTGTTTTATATGAATGACTGAGTTGTCCTTATATTTGTAATAAGGTACCTCAAATTGAACGTTGAGTCGCAGGCAGGGGTGAGTGTATATAATGATGAGAAAGTAGATCTCCACTGATGGGACTGTGATACTGGCCTTCCGCAGAGCTTTCCAAAGGTTCCGGAGGCAAAATTCTGTTCTTCGTGGCTTCATACACACGGAATTCTCAAAGTGGGAGTCTTACTTTATGCTCCATAAATCGTTCATCTGGAGTCTTACTTTCATCTATGCTCCAGGAATAGCTCGCCTGGAGATCTTAAGTTCTACAATCAAGACATGGCCTCTAATCAGCTGTCACTGCTCACTCAAGTTTTTATGAGGACCAGTGGAGTGTCCTATAGGACATTGAAAAGAGACAACATTGGTCATGTCATGAATAATAAATAAACCAATTGGTGTTGGGTGTCGTAGGGTGAGTAATTCCTTAATTTAAGGTAATTACAAGGTAAGTATTGAATATACAGTTATTTTGATGTTTCTTCGGATTGAAATAAACATGTAATAAACCAATTGGTGTTTGTTTGTGAATAATTCCTACCCTTTTCCCACTAAAATTTAAGGAAGGAAAAAAGGTGAATACTACGTAGTGTTTAAATCTCAGTCATTCCACCTTCCACTAACCAGCCAAAACCATGTCTTCCTTCATATTTACACTGTCCAACAGCATCGTCCCTGAACCAGATGGGATGGGGGTTAGGATGAGGGCAAGGGGTCCTGTGGTTAGGGTTAGGGTAAAGGGTCCTGGGGTTAGGGTTAGGGTAAGAGGATTTGGGGTAGGGGTAGTAGAAAGCAGGGTCCGTCAGGAGCCGTTAATTCCTTGGCCTCTTTCTCGCCAGTTACTTGTGGGAAACGATTCCTAAAAATTGGACAGCATCGGTCCAACATGGAGAAGACTAAAGCAGTGTTTTAGAAGGGCACCCCAATGCTGTTCCAGGCGGCACTGGCCAGGGTTAGGTAAGAACGGTAATATCCGTGGACCGACCCCGTCGGTCCAACGTTATGCACTGGCCCTCCTGGAACATAGGGTGCCCCTCACTTGGTAAAATAACCTTGCACAAACACTATTAAATAATCTCAAGTGAGTATAATAATCTCAAGTTAGAGTTTATAGGTGGTTCCAAAAATTCTGCTACAATGCAGTTTGTAAAATAGACCATTTGCCATCAGTTCAGTTTAATTATAAAGGTAAGTATCAGTTAGTACTGTAATAACACATCCATAGTTGCAAACTTTAAGCCCGCCGCGACGTTTCGATTGAAATAAATCTTCTTCAGGCTTGGGCTTAAGATGTGTGATAAGTGGTAATAAACACAAGTCATTTTGCTTTGTTTGTGATGAGTGCATGGAGCATTTTGTCCTATGCTGGCTGAGGTCAGAGTGAGCAGTGAGCTGTTTGCTGCTCTGCCTTATATACTCTCTGCCTCTGTTAGGCTCCTCCCCTTTCTTTTACAAAACTCTTTTCGAGACAATGTGAAGGGTGGATCCAATTGAGATGTGAAGTGGGTAATTCCTTCTCTTAAGGTAATTACCAGGTAAGTATTTGTCATAAAATTGTGTTAATGTTTTTTTCTTGTTTGAAATAAAACATGTAGTAAATCCAGTGGTGTTGTCTGTAATTCCTTCTTTATTCCTTTATACAGGTAAGGTAATTACACAGGTAAGTGGTCTGCATTGCAGTTATGAAAACAAATTATAAGAAATAGAACATTTGGTTTTTGTTCGTAGTGGGGCAGGTAATTCCTCCTTATTCAGGTTGGGTAATTACATAAATATTAAGTATTTTAAAGAATTGTTTTATATGAATGACTGAGTTGTCCTTATATTTGTAATAAGGTACCTCAAATTGAACGTTGAGTCGCAGGCAGGGGTGAGTGTATATAATGATGAGAAAGTAGATCTCCACTGATGGGACTGTGATACTGGCCTTCCGCAGAGCTTTCCAAAGGTTCCGGAGGCAAAATTCTGTTCTTCGTGGCTTCATACACACGGAATTCTCAAAGTGGGAGTCTTACTTTATGCTCCATAAATCGTTCATCTGGAGTCTTACTTTCATCTATGCTCCAGGAATAGCTCGCCTGGAGATCTTAAGTTCTACAATCAAGACATGGCCTCTAATCAGCTGTCACTGCTCACTCAAGTTTTTATGAGGACCAGTGGAGTGTCCTATAGGACATTGAAAAGAGACAACATTGGTCATGTCATGAATAATAAATAAACCAATTGGTGTTGGGTGTCGTAGGGTGAGTAATTCCTTAATTTAAGGTAATTACAAGGTAAGTATTGAATATACAGTTATTTTGATGTTTCTTCGGATTGAAATAAACATGTAATAAACCAATTGGTGTTTGTTTGTGAATAATTCCTACCCTTTTCCCACTAAAATTTAAGGAAGGAAAAAAGGTGAATACTACGTAGTGTTTAAATCTCAGTCATTCCACCTTCCACTAACCAGCCAAAACCATGTCTTCCTTCATATTTACACTGTCCAACAGCATCGTCCCTGAACCAGATGGGATGGGGGTTAGGATGAGGGCAAGGGGTCCTGTGGTTAGGGTTAGGGTAAAGGGTCCTGGGGTTAGGGTTAGGGTAAGAGGATTTGGGGTAGGGGTAGTAGAAAGCAGGGTCCGTCAGGAGCCGTTAATTCCTTGGCCTCTTTCTCGCCAGTTACTTGTGGGTTAGGGTTAGGGTTAGGGTTAGGGTTAGGGTTAGGTAAGAACGGTAATATCCGTGGACCGACCCCGTCGGTCCAACGTTATGCACGGGCCCTCCTGGAACATAGGGTGCCCCTCACTTGGTAAAATAACCTTGTACAAACACTATTAAATATAGTTGTCTTTACGTGTGGGTAGGTTTCTAAAGAAGCTATCCCCTTTTACACGGTAGGTGGTAGTCTTAGTTCTCAGGTGAGTATAATCGTCTCAAATTAGAGTTTAGGTAGTTCTCAAATGAGTATAATATTCTCAAATTAGAGTTATAGGTGGTTCCAAAAATTCTGCTACAATGCAGTTGTTATAAGTAGACCATTTGCCATCATTAAATCATCCCTAGTTGGGGTAGGTAATTCCTCTTATTTTCCTTTTCTCAGGTAAGGCAATTACATAGGTAAGTATCAGTTAATACTGTAATAACACATCCATAGTTGCAATCTTTAAGCCCGCCGCGACGTTTCGATTGAAATAAATCTTCTTCAGGCTTGGGCTTAAGATGTGTGATAAATGGTAATAAACACAAGTCATTTTGCTTTGTTTGTGATGAGTGCATGGAGCATTTTGTCCTATGCTGGCTGAGGTCAGAGTGAGCAGTGAGCTGTTTGCTGATCTGCCTTATATACTCTCTGCCTCTGTTAGACTCCTCCCCTTTCTTTTACAAAACTCTTTTCGAGACAATGTGAAGGGTGGATCCAATTGAAATGTGAGGTGGGTAATTCCTTTTCTTAAGGTAATTACCAGGTAAGTATTTGTCATATTATTATGTTAATGTTTTTTTCTGTTTGAAATAAAACATGTAGTAAATCCAATGGTGTTGTCTGTAATTCCTTCTTTATACCTTTTTTCAGGTGAGGTAATTACACAGGTGAATATTCTGTATTGTAGTTATGTACATGTTTCTCTGGTTTGAAATAAAACATGTAATAAACCAATTGGTGTTGTTAGTGGATAATTCCTCCCTTTTTCCTCTTTACAGTTAAAAAAGGAAAAAAGATGAATACTCCGTAGTGTTTAAATCTCAGTTATTCCACCTTCCACTACCCAGCCAAAACCATGCCTTTCTTCATATTTACACTGTCCAACAGCATCGTCCCTGAACCAGATGGGATGGGGGTTAGGATGAGGGCAAGGGGTCCTGTGGTTAGGGTTAGGGTAAGGGGTCCTGGGGTTAGGGTTAGGGTAAGAGGATTTGGGGTAGGGATAGTAGAAAGCAGGGTCCGTCGGGAGCCGTTAATTCCTTGGCCTCTTTCTCGCCAGTTGCTTGTGGGAAACGATTCCTAAAAATTGGACAGCATCGGTCCAACATGGAGAAGACTAAAGCAGTGTTTTAGAGGAGCACCCCAATGCTGTTCCAGGCGGCACTGGCCAGGGTTAGGTAAGAACGGTAATATCCGTGGACCGACCCCGTCGGTCCAACGTTATGCACGGGCCCTCCTGGAACATAGGGTGCCCCTCACTTGGTAAAATAACCTTGTACAAACACTATTAAATATAGTTGTCTTTACGTGTGGGTAGGTTTCTAAAGAAGCTATCCCCTTTTACACGGTAGGTGGTAGTCTTAGTTCTCAGGTGAGTATAATCGTCTCAAATTAGAGTTTAGGTAGTTCTCAAATGAGTATAATATTCTCAAATTAGAGTTATAGGTGGTTCCAAAAATTCTGCTACAATGCAGTTGTTATAAGTAGACCATTTGCCATCATTAAATCATCCCTAGTTGGGGTAGGTAATTCCTCTTATTTTCCTTTTCTCAGGTAAGGCAATTACATAGGTAAGTATCAGTTAATACTGTAATAACACATCCATAGTTGCAATCTTTAAGCCCGCCGCGACGTTTCGATTGAAATAAATCTTCTTCAGGCTTGGGCTTAAGATGTGTGATAAATGGTAATAAACACAAGTCATTTTGCTTTGTTTGTGATGAGTGCATGGAGCATTTTGTCCTATGCTGGCTGAGGTCAGAGTGAGCAGTGAGCTGTTTGCTGATCTGCCTTATATACTCTCTGCCTCTGTTAGACTCCTCCCCTTTCTTTTACAAAACTCTTTTCGAGACAATGTGAAGGGTGGATCCAATTGAAATGTGAGGTGGGTAATTCCTTTTCTTAAGGTAATTACCAGGTAAGTATTTGTCATATTATTATGTTAATGTTTTTTTCTGTTTGAAATAAAACATGTAGTAAATCCAATGGTGTTGTCTGTAATTCCTTCTTTATACCTTTTTTCAGGTGAGGTAATTACACAGGTGAATATTCTGTATTGTAGTTATGTACATGTTTCTCTGGTTTGAAATAAAACATGTAATAAACCAATTGGTGTTGTTAGTGGATAATTCCTCCCTTTTTCCTCTTTACAGTTAAAAAAGGAAAAAAGATGAATACTCCGTAGTGTTTAAATCTCAGTTATTCCACCTTCCACTACCCAGCCAAAACCATGCCTTTCTTCATATTTACACTGTCCAACAGCATCGTCCCTGAACCAGATGGGATGGGGGTTAGGATGAGGGCAAGGGGTCCTGTGGTTAGGGTTAGGGTAAGGGGTCCTGGGGTTAGGGTTAGGGTAAGAGGATTTGGGGTAGGGATAGTAGAAAGCAGGGTCCGTCGGGAGCCGTTAATTCCTTGGCCTCTTTCTCGCCAGTTGCTTGTGGGAAACGATTCCTAAAAATTGGACAGCATCGGTCCAACATGGAGAAGACTAAAGCAGTGTTTTAGAGGAGCACCCCAATGCTGTTCCAGGCGGCACTGGCCAGGGTTAGGTAAGAACGGTAATATCCGTGGACCGACCCCGTCGGTCCAACGTTATGCACGGGCCCTCCTGGAACATAGGGTGCCCCTCACTTGGTAAAATAACCTTGTACAAACACTATTAAATATAGTTGTCTTTACGTGTGGGTAGGTTTCTAAAGAAGCTATCCCCTTTTACACGGTAGGTGGTAGTCTTAGTTCTCAGGTGAGTATAATCGTCTCAAATTAGAGTTTAGGTAGTTCTCAAATGAGTATAATATTCTCAAATTAGAGTTATAGGTGGTTCCAAAAATTCTGCTACAATGCAGTTGTTATAAGTAGACCATTTGCCATCATTAAATCATCCCTAGTTGGGGTAGGTAATTCCTCTTATTTTCCTTTTCTCAGGTAAGGCAATTACATAGGTAAGTATCAGTTAATACTGTAATAACACATCCATAGTTGCAATCTTTAAGCCCGCCGCGACGTTTCGATTGAAATAAATCTTCTTCAGGCTTGGGCTTAAGATGTGTGATAAATGGTAATAAACACAAGTCATTTTGCTTTGTTTGTGATGAGTGCATGGAGCATTTTGTCCTATGCTGGCTGAGGTCAGAGTGAGCAGTGAGCTGTTTGCTGATCTGCCTTATATACTCTCTGCCTCTGTTAGACTCCTCCCCTTTCTTTTACAAAACTCTTTTCGAGACAATGTGAAGGGTGGATCCAATTGAAATGTGAGGTGGGTAATTCCTTTTCTTAAGGTAATTACCAGGTAAGTATTTGTCATATTATTATGTTAATGTTTTTTTCTGTTTGAAATAAAACATGTAGTAAATCCAATGGTGTTGTCTGTAATTCCTTCTTTATACCTTTTTTCAGGTGAGGTAATTACACAGGTGAATATTCTGTATTGTAGTTATGTACATGTTTCTCTGGTTTGAAATAAAACATGTAATAAACCAATTGGTGTTGTTAGTGGATAATTCCTCCCTTTTTCCTCTTTACAGTTAAAAAAGGAAAAAAGATGAATACTCCGTAGTGTTTAAATCTCAGTTATTCCACCTTCCACTACCCAGCCAAAACCATGCCTTTCTTCATATTTACACTGTCCAACAGCATCGTCCCTGAACCAGATGGGATGGGGGTTAGGATGAGGGCAAGGGGTCCTGTGGTTAGGGTTAGGGTAAGGGGTCCTGGGGTTAGGGTTAGGGTAAGAGGATTTGGGGTAGGGATAGTAGAAAGCAGGGTCCGTCGGGAGCCGTTAATTCCTTGGCCTCTTTCTCGCCAGTTGCTTGTGGGAAACGATTCCTAAAAATTGGACAGCATCGGTCCAACATGGAGAAGACTAAAGCAGTGTTTTAGAGGAGCACCCCAATGCTGTTCCAGGCGGCACTGGCCAGGGTTAGGTAAGAACGGTAATATCCGTGGACCGACCCCGTCGGTCCAACGTTATGCACGGGCCCTCCTGGAACATAGGGTGCCCCTCACTTGGTAAAATAACCTTGTACAAACACTATTAAATATAGTTGTCTTTACGTGTGGGTAGGTTTCTAAAGAAGCTATCCCCTTTTACACGGTAGGTGGTAGTCTTAGTTCTCAGGTGAGTATAATCGTCTCAAATTAGAGTTTAGGTAGTTCTCAAATGAGTATAATATTCTCAAATTAGAGTTATAGGTGGTTCCAAAAATTCTGCTACAATGCAGTTGTTATAAGTAGACCATTTGCCATCATTAAATCATCCCTAGTTGGGGTAGGTAATTCCTCTTATTTTCCTTTTCTCAGGTAAGGCAATTACATAGGTAAGTATCAGTTAATACTGTAATAACACATCCATAGTTGCAATCTTTAAGCCCGCCGCGACGTTTCGATTGAAATAAATCTTCTTCAGGCTTGGGCTTAAGATGTGTGATAAATGGTAATAAACACAAGTCATTTTGCTTTGTTTGTGATGAGTGCATGGAGCATTTTGTCCTATGCTGGCTGAGGTCAGAGTGAGCAGTGAGCTGTTTGCTGATCTGCCTTATATACTCTCTGCCTCTGTTAGACTCCTCCCCTTTCTTTTACAAAACTCTTTTCGAGACAATGTGAAGGGTGGATCCAATTGAAATGTGAGGTGGGTAATTCCTTTTCTTAAGGTAATTACCAGGTAAGTATTTGTCATATTATTATGTTAATGTTTTTTTCTGTTTGAAATAAAACATGTAGTAAATCCAATGGTGTTGTCTGTAATTCCTTCTTTATACCTTTTTTCAGGTGAGGTAATTACACAGGTGAATATTCTGTATTGTAGTTATGTACATGTTTCTCTGGTTTGAAATAAAACATGTAATAAACCAATTGGTGTTGTTAGTGGATAATTCCTCCCTTTTTCCTCTTTACAGTTAAAAAAGGAAAAAAGATGAATACTCCGTAGTGTTTAAATCTCAGTTATTCCACCTTCCACTACCCAGCCAAAACCATGCCTTTCTTCATATTTACACTGTCCAACAGCATCGTCCCTGAACCAGATGGGATGGGGGTTAGGATGAGGGCAAGGGGTCCTGTGGTTAGGGTTAGGGTAAGGGGTCCTGGGGTTAGGGTTAGGGTAAGAGGATTTGGGGTAGGGATAGTAGAAAGCAGGGTCCGTCGGGAGCCGTTAATTCCTTGGCCTCTTTCTCGCCAGTTGCTTGTGGGAAACGATTCCTAAAAATTGGACAGCATCGGTCCAACATGGAGAAGACTAAAGCAGTGTTTTAGAGGAGCACCCCAATGCTGTTCCAGGCGGCACTGGCCAGGGTTAGGTAAGAACGGTAATATCCGTGGACCGACCCCGTCGGTCCAACGTTATGCACGGGCCCTCCTGGAACATAGGGTGCCCCTCACTTGGTAAAATAACCTTGTACAAACACTATTAAATATAGTTGTCTTTACGTGTGGGTAGGTTTCTAAAGAAGCTATCCCCTTTTACACGGTAGGTGGTAGTCTTAGTTCTCAGGTGAGTATAATCGTCTCAAATTAGAGTTTAGGTAGTTCTCAAATGAGTATAATATTCTCAAATTAGAGTTATAGGTGGTTCCAAAAATTCTGCTACAATGCAGTTGTTATAAGTAGACCATTTGCCATCATTAAATCATCCCTAGTTGGGGTAGGTAATTCCTCTTATTTTCCTTTTCTCAGGTAAGGCAATTACATAGGTAAGTATCAGTTAATACTGTAATAACACATCCATAGTTGCAATCTTTAAGCCCGCCGCGACGTTTCGATTGAAATAAATCTTCTTCAGGCTTGGGCTTAAGATGTGTGATAAATGGTAATAAACACAAGTCATTTTGCTTTGTTTGTGATGAGTGCATGGAGCATTTTGTCCTATGCTGGCTGAGGTCAGAGTGAGCAGTGAGCTGTTTGCTGATCTGCCTTATATACTCTCTGCCTCTGTTAGACTCCTCCCCTTTCTTTTACAAAACTCTTTTCGAGACAATGTGAAGGGTGGATCCAATTGAAATGTGAGGTGGGTAATTCCTTTTCTTAAGGTAATTACCAGGTAAGTATTTGTCATATTATTATGTTAATGTTTTTTTCTGTTTGAAATAAAACATGTAGTAAATCCAATGGTGTTGTCTGTAATTCCTTCTTTATACCTTTTTTCAGGTGAGGTAATTACACAGGTGAATATTCTGTATTGTAGTTATGTACATGTTTCTCTGGTTTGAAATAAAACATGTAATAAACCAATTGGTGTTGTTAGTGGATAATTCCTCCCTTTTTCCTCTTTACAGTTAAAAAAGGAAAAAAGATGAATACTCCGTAGTGTTTAAATCTCAGTTATTCCACCTTCCACTACCCAGCCAAAACCATGCCTTTCTTCATATTTACACTGTCCAACAGCATCGTCCCTGAACCAGATGGGATGGGGGTTAGGATGAGGGCAAGGGGTCCTGTGGTTAGGGTTAGGGTAAGGGGTCCTGGGGTTAGGGTTAGGGTAAGAGGATTTGGGGTAGGGATAGTAGAAAGCAGGGTCCGTCGGGAGCCGTTAATTCCTTGGCCTCTTTCTCGCCAGTTGCTTGTGGGAAACGATTCCTAAAAATTGGACAGCATCGGTCCAACATGGAGAAGACTAAAGCAGTGTTTTAGAGGAGCACCCCAATGCTGTTCCAGGCGGCACTGGCCAGGGTTAGGTAAGAACGGTAATATCCGTGGACCGACCCCGTCGGTCCAACGTTATGCACGGGCCCTCCTGGAACATAGGGTGCCCCTCACTTGGTAAAATAACCTTGTACAAACACTATTAAATATAGTTGTCTTTACGTGTGGGTAGGTTTCTAAAGAAGCTATCCCCTTTTACACGGTAGGTGGTAGTCTTAGTTCTCAGGTGAGTATAATCGTCTCAAATTAGAGTTTAGGTAGTTCTCAAATGAGTATAATATTCTCAAATTAGAGTTATAGGTGGTTCCAAAAATTCTGCTACAATGCAGTTGTTATAAGTAGACCATTTGCCATCATTAAATCATCCCTAGTTGGGGTAGGTAATTCCTCTTATTTTCCTTTTCTCAGGTAAGGCAATTACATAGGTAAGTATCAGTTAATACTGTAATAACACATCCATAGTTGCAATCTTTAAGCCCGCCGCGACGTTTCGATTGAAATAAATCTTCTTCAGGCTTGGGCTTAAGATGTGTGATAAATGGTAATAAACACAAGTCATTTTGCTTTGTTTGTGATGAGTGCATGGAGCATTTTGTCCTATGCTGGCTGAGGTCAGAGTGAGCAGTGAGCTGTTTGCTGATCTGCCTTATATACTCTCTGCCTCTGTTAGACTCCTCCCCTTTCTTTTACAAAACTCTTTTCGAGACAATGTGAAGGGTGGATCCAATTGAAATGTGAGGTGGGTAATTCCTTTTCTTAAGGTAATTACCAGGTAAGTATTTGTCATATTATTATGTTAATGTTTTTTTCTGTTTGAAATAAAACATGTAGTAAATCCAATGGTGTTGTCTGTAATTCCTTCTTTATACCTTTTTTCAGGTGAGGTAATTACACAGGTGAATATTCTGTATTGTAGTTATGTACATGTTTCTCTGGTTTGAAATAAAACATGTAATAAACCAATTGGTGTTGTTAGTGGATAATTCCTCCCTTTTTCCTCTTTACAGTTAAAAAAGGAAAAAAGATGAATACTCCGTAGTGTTTAAATCTCAGTTATTCCACCTTCCACTACCCAGCCAAAACCATGCCTTTCTTCATATTTACACTGTCCAACAGCATCGTCCCTGAACCAGATGGGATGGGGGTTAGGATGAGGGCAAGGGGTCCTGTGGTTAGGGTTAGGGTAAGGGGTCCTGGGGTTAGGGTTAGGGTAAGAGGATTTGGGGTAGGGATAGTAGAAAGCAGGGTCCGTCGGGAGCCGTTAATTCCTTGGCCTCTTTCTCGCCAGTTGCTTGTGGGAAACGATTCCTAAAAATTGGACAGCATCGGTCCAACATGGAGAAGACTAAAGCAGTGTTTTAGAGGAGCACCCCAATGCTGTTCCAGGCGGCACTGGCCAGGGTTAGGTAAGAACGGTAATATCCGTGGACCGACCCCGTCGGTCCAACGTTATGCACGGGCCCTCCTGGAACATAGGGTGCCCCTCACTTGGTAAAATAACCTTGTACAAACACTATTAAATATAGTTGTCTTTACGTGTGGGTAGGTTTCTAAAGAAGCTATCCCCTTTTACACGGTAGGTGGTAGTCTTAGTTCTCAGGTGAGTATAATCGTCTCAAATTAGAGTTTAGGTAGTTCTCAAATGAGTATAATATTCTCAAATTAGAGTTATAGGTGGTTCCAAAAATTCTGCTACAATGCAGTTGTTATAAGTAGACCATTTGCCATCATTAAATCATCCCTAGTTGGGGTAGGTAATTCCTCTTATTTTCCTTTTCTCAGGTAAGGCAATTACATAGGTAAGTATCAGTTAATACTGTAATAACACATCCATAGTTGCAATCTTTAAGCCCGCCGCGACGTTTCGATTGAAATAAATCTTCTTCAGGCTTGGGCTTAAGATGTGTGATAAATGGTAATAAACACAAGTCATTTTGCTTTGTTTGTGATGAGTGCATGGAGCATTTTGTCCTATGCTGGCTGAGGTCAGAGTGAGCAGTGAGCTGTTTGCTGATCTGCCTTATATACTCTCTGCCTCTGTTAGACTCCTCCCCTTTCTTTTACAAAACTCTTTTCGAGACAATGTGAAGGGTGGATCCAATTGAAATGTGAGGTGGGTAATTCCTTTTCTTAAGGTAATTACCAGGTAAGTATTTGTCATATTATTATGTTAATGTTTTTTTCTGTTTGAAATAAAACATGTAGTAAATCCAATGGTGTTGTCTGTAATTCCTTCTTTATACCTTTTTTCAGGTGAGGTAATTACACAGGTGAATATTCTGTATTGTAGTTATGTACATGTTTCTCTGGTTTGAAATAAAACATGTAATAAACCAATTGGTGTTGTTAGTGGATAATTCCTCCCTTTTTCCTCTTTACAGTTAAAAAAGGAAAAAAGATGAATACTCCGTAGTGTTTAAATCTCAGTTATTCCACCTTCCACTACCCAGCCAAAACCATGCCTTTCTTCATATTTACACTGTCCAACAGCATCGTCCCTGAACCAGATGGGATGGGGGTTAGGATGAGGGCAAGGGGTCCTGTGGTTAGGGTTAGGGTAAGGGGTCCTGGGGTTAGGGTTAGGGTAAGAGGATTTGGGGTAGGGATAGTAGAAAGCAGGGTCCGTCGGGAGCCGTTAATTCCTTGGCCTCTTTCTCGCCAGTTGCTTGTGGGAAACGATTCCTAAAAATTGGACAGCATCGGTCCAACATGGAGAAGACTAAAGCAGTGTTTTAGAGGAGCACCCCAATGCTGTTCCAGGCGGCACTGGCCAGGGTTAGGTAAGAACGGTAATATCCGTGGACCGACCCCGTCGGTCCAACGTTATGCACGGGCCCTCCTGGAACATAGGGTGCCCCTCACTTGGTAAAATAACCTTGTACAAACACTATTAAATATAGTTGTCTTTACGTGTGGGTAGGTTTCTAAAGAAGCTATCCCCTTTTACACGGTAGGTGGTAGTCTTAGTTCTCAGGTGAGTATAATCGTCTCAAATTAGAGTTTAGGTAGTTCTCAAATGAGTATAATATTCTCAAATTAGAGTTATAGGTGGTTCCAAAAATTCTGCTACAATGCAGTTGTTATAAGTAGACCATTTGCCATCATTAAATCATCCCTAGTTGGGGTAGGTAATTCCTCTTATTTTCCTTTTCTCAGGTAAGGCAATTACATAGGTAAGTATCAGTTAATACTGTAATAACACATCCATAGTTGCAATCTTTAAGCCCGCCGCGACGTTTCGATTGAAATAAATCTTCTTCAGGCTTGGGCTTAAGATGTGTGATAAATGGTAATAAACACAAGTCATTTTGCTTTGTTTGTGATGAGTGCATGGAGCATTTTGTCCTATGCTGGCTGAGGTCAGAGTGAGCAGTGAGCTGTTTGCTGATCTGCCTTATATACTCTCTGCCTCTGTTAGACTCCTCCCCTTTCTTTTACAAAACTCTTTTCGAGACAATGTGAAGGGTGGATCCAATTGAAATGTGAGGTGGGTAATTCCTTTTCTTAAGGTAATTACCAGGTAAGTATTTGTCATATTATTATGTTAATGTTTTTTTCTGTTTGAAATAAAACATGTAGTAAATCCAATGGTGTTGTCTGTAATTCCTTCTTTATACCTTTTTTCAGGTGAGGTAATTACACAGGTGAATATTCTGTATTGTAGTTATGTACATGTTTCTCTGGTTTGAAATAAAACATGTAATAAACCAATTGGTGTTGTTAGTGGATAATTCCTCCCTTTTTCCTCTTTACAGTTAAAAAAGGAAAAAAGATGAATACTCCGTAGTGTTTAAATCTCAGTTATTCCACCTTCCACTACCCAGCCAAAACCATGCCTTTCTTCATATTTACACTGTCCAACAGCATCGTCCCTGAACCAGATGGGATGGGGGTTAGGATGAGGGCAAGGGGTCCTGTGGTTAGGGTTAGGGTAAGGGGTCCTGGGGTTAGGGTTAGGGTAAGAGGATTTGGGGTAGGGATAGTAGAAAGCAGGGTCCGTCGGGAGCCGTTAATTCCTTGGCCTCTTTCTCGCCAGTTGCTTGTGGGAAACGATTCCTAAAAATTGGACAGCATCGGTCCAACATGGAGAAGACTAAAGCAGTGTTTTAGAGGAGCACCCCAATGCTGTTCCAGGCGGCACTGGCCAGGGTTAGGTAAGAACGGTAATATCCGTGGACCGACCCCGTCGGTCCAACGTTATGCACGGGCCCTCCTGGAACATAGGGTGCCCCTCACTTGGTAAAATAACCTTGTACAAACACTATTAAATATAGTTGTCTTTACGTGTGGGTAGGTTTCTAAAGAAGCTATCCCCTTTTACACGGTAGGTGGTAGTCTTAGTTCTCAGGTGAGTATAATCGTCTCAAATTAGAGTTTAGGTAGTTCTCAAATGAGTATAATATTCTCAAATTAGAGTTATAGGTGGTTCCAAAAATTCTGCTACAATGCAGTTGTTATAAGTAGACCATTTGCCATCATTAAATCATCCCTAGTTGGGGTAGGTAATTCCTCTTATTTTCCTTTTCTCAGGTAAGGCAATTACATAGGTAAGTATCAGTTAATACTGTAATAACACATCCATAGTTGCAATCTTTAAGCCCGCCGCGACGTTTCGATTGAAATAAATCTTCTTCAGGCTTGGGCTTAAGATGTGTGATAAATGGTAATAAACACAAGTCATTTTGCTTTGTTTGTGATGAGTGCATGGAGCATTTTGTCCTATGCTGGCTGAGGTCAGAGTGAGCAGTGAGCTGTTTGCTGATCTGCCTTATATACTCTCTGCCTCTGTTAGACTCCTCCCCTTTCTTTTACAAAACTCTTTTCGAGACAATGTGAAGGGTGGATCCAATTGAAATGTGAGGTGGGTAATTCCTTTTCTTAAGGTAATTACCAGGTAAGTATTTGTCATATTATTATGTTAATGTTTTTTTCTGTTTGAAATAAAACATGTAGTAAATCCAATGGTGTTGTCTGTAATTCCTTCTTTATACCTTTTTTCAGGTGAGGTAATTACACAGGTGAATATTCTGTATTGTAGTTATGTACATGTTTCTCTGGTTTGAAATAAAACATGTAATAAACCAATTGGTGTTGTTAGTGGATAATTCCTCCCTTTTTCCTCTTTACAGTTAAAAAAGGAAAAAAGATGAATACTCCGTAGTGTTTAAATCTCAGTTATTCCACCTTCCACTACCCAGCCAAAACCATGCCTTTCTTCATATTTACACTGTCCAACAGCATCGTCCCTGAACCAGATGGGATGGGGGTTAGGATGAGGGCAAGGGGTCCTGTGGTTAGGGTTAGGGTAAGGGGTCCTGGGGTTAGGGTTAGGGTAAGAGGATTTGGGGTAGGGATAGTAGAAAGCAGGGTCCGTCGGGAGCCGTTAATTCCTTGGCCTCTTTCTCGCCAGTTGCTTGTGGGAAACGATTCCTAAAAATTGGACAGCATCGGTCCAACATGGAGAAGACTAAAGCAGTGTTTTAGAGGAGCACCCCAATGCTGTTCCAGGCGGCACTGGCCAGGGTTAGGTAAGAACGGTAATATCCGTGGACCGACCCCGTCGGTCCAACGTTATGCACGGGCCCTCCTGGAACATAGGGTGCCCCTCACTTGGTAAAATAACCTTGTACAAACACTATTAAATATAGTTGTCTTTACGTGTGGGTAGGTTTCTAAAGAAGCTATCCCCTTTTACACGGTAGGTGGTAGTCTTAGTTCTCAGGTGAGTATAATCGTCTCAAATTAGAGTTTAGGTAGTTCTCAAATGAGTATAATATTCTCAAATTAGAGTTATAGGTGGTTCCAAAAATTCTGCTACAATGCAGTTGTTATAAGTAGACCATTTGCCATCATTAAATCATCCCTAGTTGGGGTAGGTAATTCCTCTTATTTTCCTTTTCTCAGGTAAGGCAATTACATAGGTAAGTATCAGTTAATACTGTAATAACACATCCATAGTTGCAATCTTTAAGCCCGCCGCGACGTTTCGATTGAAATAAATCTTCTTCAGGCTTGGGCTTAAGATGTGTGATAAATGGTAATAAACACAAGTCATTTTGCTTTGTTTGTGATGAGTGCATGGAGCATTTTGTCCTATGCTGGCTGAGGTCAGAGTGAGCAGTGAGCTGTTTGCTGATCTGCCTTATATACTCTCTGCCTCTGTTAGACTCCTCCCCTTTCTTTTACAAAACTCTTTTCGAGACAATGTGAAGGGTGGATCCAATTGAAATGTGAGGTGGGTAATTCCTTTTCTTAAGGTAATTACCAGGTAAGTATTTGTCATATTATTATGTTAATGTTTTTTTCTGTTTGAAATAAAACATGTAGTAAATCCAATGGTGTTGTCTGTAATTCCTTCTTTATACCTTTTTTCAGGTGAGGTAATTACACAGGTGAATATTCTGTATTGTAGTTATGTACATGTTTCTCTGGTTTGAAATAAAACATGTAATAAACCAATTGGTGTTGTTAGTGGATAATTCCTCCCTTTTTCCTCTTTACAGTTAAAAAAGGAAAAAAGATGAATACTCCGTAGTGTTTAAATCTCAGTTATTCCACCTTCCACTACCCAGCCAAAACCATGCCTTTCTTCATATTTACACTGTCCAACAGCATCGTCCCTGAACCAGATGGGATGGGGGTTAGGATGAGGGCAAGGGGTCCTGTGGTTAGGGTTAGGGTAAGGGGTCCTGGGGTTAGGGTTAGGGTAAGAGGATTTGGGGTAGGGATAGTAGAAAGCAGGGTCCGTCGGGAGCCGTTAATTCCTTGGCCTCTTTCTCGCCAGTTGCTTGTGGGAAACGATTCCTAAAAATTGGACAGCATCGGTCCAACATGGAGAAGACTAAAGCAGTGTTTTAGAGGAGCACCCCAATGCTGTTCCAGGCGGCACTGGCCAGGGTTAGGTAAGAACGGTAATATCCGTGGACCGACCCCGTCGGTCCAACGTTATGCACGGGCCCTCCTGGAACATAGGGTGCCCCTCACTTGGTAAAATAACCTTGTACAAACACTATTAAATATAGTTGTCTTTACGTGTGGGTAGGTTTCTAAAGAAGCTATCCCCTTTTACACGGTAGGTGGTAGTCTTAGTTCTCAGGTGAGTATAATCGTCTCAAATTAGAGTTTAGGTAGTTCTCAAATGAGTATAATATTCTCAAATTAGAGTTATAGGTGGTTCCAAAAATTCTGCTACAATGCAGTTGTTATAAGTAGACCATTTGCCATCATTAAATCATCCCTAGTTGGGGTAGGTAATTCCTCTTATTTTCCTTTTCTCAGGTAAGGCAATTACATAGGTAAGTATCAGTTAATACTGTAATAACACATCCATAGTTGCAATCTTTAAGCCCGCCGCGACGTTTCGATTGAAATAAATCTTCTTCAGGCTTGGGCTTAAGATGTGTGATAAATGGTAATAAACACAAGTCATTTTGCTTTGTTTGTGATGAGTGCATGGAGCATTTTGTCCTATGCTGGCTGAGGTCAGAGTGAGCAGTGAGCTGTTTGCTGATCTGCCTTATATACTCTCTGCCTCTGTTAGACTCCTCCCCTTTCTTTTACAAAACTCTTTTCGAGACAATGTGAAGGGTGGATCCAATTGAAATGTGAGGTGGGTAATTCCTTTTCTTAAGGTAATTACCAGGTAAGTATTTGTCATATTATTATGTTAATGTTTTTTTCTGTTTGAAATAAAACATGTAGTAAATCCAATGGTGTTGTCTGTAATTCCTTCTTTATACCTTTTTTCAGGTGAGGTAATTACACAGGTGAATATTCTGTATTGTAGTTATGTACATGTTTCTCTGGTTTGAAATAAAACATGTAATAAACCAATTGGTGTTGTTAGTGGATAATTCCTCCCTTTTTCCTCTTTACAGTTAAAAAAGGAAAAAAGATGAATACTCCGTAGTGTTTAAATCTCAGTTATTCCACCTTCCACTACCCAGCCAAAACCATGCCTTTCTTCATATTTACACTGTCCAACAGCATCGTCCCTGAACCAGATGGGATGGGGGTTAGGATGAGGGCAAGGGGTCCTGTGGTTAGGGTTAGGGTAAGGGGTCCTGGGGTTAGGGTTAGGGTAAGAGGATTTGGGGTAGGGATAGTAGAAAGCAGGGTCCGTCGGGAGCCGTTAATTCCTTGGCCTCTTTCTCGCCAGTTGCTTGTGGGAAACGATTCCTAAAAATTGGACAGCATCGGTCCAACATGGAGAAGACTAAAGCAGTGTTTTAGAGGAGCACCCCAATGCTGTTCCAGGCGGCACTGGCCAGGGTTAGGTAAGAACGGTAATATCCGTGGACCGACCCCGTCGGTCCAACGTTATGCACGGGCCCTCCTGGAACATAGGGTGCCCCTCACTTGGTAAAATAACCTTGTACAAACACTATTAAATATAGTTGTCTTTACGTGTGGGTAGGTTTCTAAAGAAGCTATCCCCTTTTACACGGTAGGTGGTAGTCTTAGTTCTCAGGTGAGTATAATCGTCTCAAATTAGAGTTTAGGTAGTTCTCAAATGAGTATAATATTCTCAAATTAGAGTTATAGGTGGTTCCAAAAATTCTGCTACAATGCAGTTGTTATAAGTAGACCATTTGCCATCATTAAATCATCCCTAGTTGGGGTAGGTAATTCCTCTTATTTTCCTTTTCTCAGGTAAGGCAATTACATAGGTAAGTATCAGTTAATACTGTAATAACACATCCATAGTTGCAATCTTTAAGCCCGCCGCGACGTTTCGATTGAAATAAATCTTCTTCAGGCTTGGGCTTAAGATGTGTGATAAATGGTAATAAACACAAGTCATTTTGCTTTGTTTGTGATGAGTGCATGGAGCATTTTGTCCTATGCTGGCTGAGGTCAGAGTGAGCAGTGAGCTGTTTGCTGATCTGCCTTATATACTCTCTGCCTCTGTTAGACTCCTCCCCTTTCTTTTACAAAACTCTTTTCGAGACAATGTGAAGGGTGGATCCAATTGAAATGTGAGGTGGGTAATTCCTTTTCTTAAGGTAATTACCAGGTAAGTATTTGTCATATTATTATGTTAATGTTTTTTTCTGTTTGAAATAAAACATGTAGTAAATCCAATGGTGTTGTCTGTAATTCCTTCTTTATACCTTTTTTCAGGTGAGGTAATTACACAGGTGAATATTCTGTATTGTAGTTATGTACATGTTTCTCTGGTTTGAAATAAAACATGTAATAAACCAATTGGTGTTGTTAGTGGATAATTCCTCCCTTTTTCCTCTTTACAGTTAAAAAAGGAAAAAAGATGAATACTCCGTAGTGTTTAAATCTCAGTTATTCCACCTTCCACTACCCAGCCAAAACCATGCCTTTCTTCATATTTACACTGTCCAACAGCATCGTCCCTGAACCAGATGGGATGGGGGTTAGGATGAGGGCAAGGGGTCCTGTGGTTAGGGTTAGGGTAAGGGGTCCTGGGGTTAGGGTTAGGGTAAGAGGATTTGGGGTAGGGATAGTAGAAAGCAGGGTCCGTCGGGAGCCGTTAATTCCTTGGCCTCTTTCTCGCCAGTTGCTTGTGGGAAACGATTCCTAAAAATTGGACAGCATCGGTCCAACATGGAGAAGACTAAAGCAGTGTTTTAGAGGAGCACCCCAATGCTGTTCCAGGCGGCACTGGCCAGGGTTAGGTAAGAACGGTAATATCCGTGGACCGACCCCGTCGGTCCAACGTTATGCACGGGCCCTCCTGGAACATAGGGTGCCCCTCACTTGGTAAAATAACCTTGTACAAACACTATTAAATATAGTTGTCTTTACGTGTGGGTAGGTTTCTAAAGAAGCTATCCCCTTTTACACGGTAGGTGGTAGTCTTAGTTCTCAGGTGAGTATAATCGTCTCAAATTAGAGTTTAGGTAGTTCTCAAATGAGTATAATATTCTCAAATTAGAGTTATAGGTGGTTCCAAAAATTCTGCTACAATGCAGTTGTTATAAGTAGACCATTTGCCATCATTAAATCATCCCTAGTTGGGGTAGGTAATTCCTCTTATTTTCCTTTTCTCAGGTAAGGCAATTACATAGGTAAGTATCAGTTAATACTGTAATAACACATCCATAGTTGCAATCTTTAAGCCCGCCGCGACGTTTCGATTGAAATAAATCTTCTTCAGGCTTGGGCTTAAGATGTGTGATAAATGGTAATAAACACAAGTCATTTTGCTTTGTTTGTGATGAGTGCATGGAGCATTTTGTCCTATGCTGGCTGAGGTCAGAGTGAGCAGTGAGCTGTTTGCTGATCTGCCTTATATACTCTCTGCCTCTGTTAGACTCCTCCCCTTTCTTTTACAAAACTCTTTTCGAGACAATGTGAAGGGTGGATCCAATTGAAATGTGAGGTGGGTAATTCCTTTTCTTAAGGTAATTACCAGGTAAGTATTTGTCATATTATTATGTTAATGTTTTTTTCTGTTTGAAATAAAACATGTAGTAAATCCAATGGTGTTGTCTGTAATTCCTTCTTTATACCTTTTTTCAGGTGAGGTAATTACACAGGTGAATATTCTGTATTGTAGTTATGTACATGTTTCTCTGGTTTGAAATAAAACATGTAATAAACCAATTGGTGTTGTTAGTGGATAATTCCTCCCTTTTTCCTCTTTACAGTTAAAAAAGGAAAAAAGATGAATACTCCGTAGTGTTTAAATCTCAGTTATTCCACCTTCCACTACCCAGCCAAAACCATGCCTTTCTTCATATTTACACTGTCCAACAGCATCGTCCCTGAACCAGATGGGATGGGGGTTAGGATGAGGGCAAGGGGTCCTGTGGTTAGGGTTAGGGTAAGGGGTCCTGGGGTTAGGGTTAGGGTAAGAGGATTTGGGGTAGGGATAGTAGAAAGCAGGGTCCGTCGGGAGCCGTTAATTCCTTGGCCTCTTTCTCGCCAGTTGCTTGTGGGAAACGATTCCTAAAAATTGGACAGCATCGGTCCAACATGGAGAAGACTAAAGCAGTGTTTTAGAGGAGCACCCCAATGCTGTTCCAGGCGGCACTGGCCAGGGTTAGGTAAGAACGGTAATATCCGTGGACCGACCCCGTCGGTCCAACGTTATGCACGGGCCCTCCTGGAACATAGGGTGCCCCTCACTTGGTAAAATAACCTTGTACAAACACTATTAAATATAGTTGTCTTTACGTGTGGGTAGGTTTCTAAAGAAGCTATCCCCTTTTACACGGTAGGTGGTAGTCTTAGTTCTCAGGTGAGTATAATCGTCTCAAATTAGAGTTTAGGTAGTTCTCAAATGAGTATAATATTCTCAAATTAGAGTTATAGGTGGTTCCAAAAATTCTGCTACAATGCAGTTGTTATAAGTAGACCATTTGCCATCATTAAATCATCCCTAGTTGGGGTAGGTAATTCCTCTTATTTTCCTTTTCTCAGGTAAGGCAATTACATAGGTAAGTATCAGTTAATACTGTAATAACACATCCATAGTTGCAATCTTTAAGCCCGCCGCGACGTTTCGATTGAAATAAATCTTCTTCAGGCTTGGGCTTAAGATGTGTGATAAATGGTAATAAACACAAGTCATTTTGCTTTGTTTGTGATGAGTGCATGGAGCATTTTGTCCTATGCTGGCTGAGGTCAGAGTGAGCAGTGAGCTGTTTGCTGATCTGCCTTATATACTCTCTGCCTCTGTTAGACTCCTCCCCTTTCTTTTACAAAACTCTTTTCGAGACAATGTGAAGGGTGGATCCAATTGAAATGTGAGGTGGGTAATTCCTTTTCTTAAGGTAATTACCAGGTAAGTATTTGTCATATTATTATGTTAATGTTTTTTTCTGTTTGAAATAAAACATGTAGTAAATCCAATGGTGTTGTCTGTAATTCCTTCTTTATACCTTTTTTCAGGTGAGGTAATTACACAGGTGAATATTCTGTATTGTAGTTATGTACATGTTTCTCTGGTTTGAAATAAAACATGTAATAAACCAATTGGTGTTGTTAGTGGATAATTCCTCCCTTTTTCCTCTTTACAGTTAAAAAAGGAAAAAAGATGAATACTCCGTAGTGTTTAAATCTCAGTTATTCCACCTTCCACTACCCAGCCAAAACCATGCCTTTCTTCATATTTACACTGTCCAACAGCATCGTCCCTGAACCAGATGGGATGGGGGTTAGGATGAGGGCAAGGGGTCCTGTGGTTAGGGTTAGGGTAAGGGGTCCTGGGGTTAGGGTTAGGGTAAGAGGATTTGGGGTAGGGATAGTAGAAAGCAGGGTCCGTCGGGAGCCGTTAATTCCTTGGCCTCTTTCTCGCCAGTTGCTTGTGGGAAACGATTCCTAAAAATTGGACAGCATCGGTCCAACATGGAGAAGACTAAAGCAGTGTTTTAGAGGAGCACCCCAATGCTGTTCCAGGCGGCACTGGCCAGGGTTAGGTAAGAACGGTAATATCCGTGGACCGACCCCGTCGGTCCAACGTTATGCACGGGCCCTCCTGGAACATAGGGTGCCCCTCACTTGGTAAAATAACCTTGTACAAACACTATTAAATATAGTTGTCTTTACGTGTGGGTAGGTTTCTAAAGAAGCTATCCCCTTTTACACGGTAGGTGGTAGTCTTAGTTCTCAGGTGAGTATAATCGTCTCAAATTAGAGTTTAGGTAGTTCTCAAATGAGTATAATATTCTCAAATTAGAGTTATAGGTGGTTCCAAAAATTCTGCTACAATGCAGTTGTTATAAGTAGACCATTTGCCATCATTAAATCATCCCTAGTTGGGGTAGGTAATTCCTCTTATTTTCCTTTTCTCAGGTAAGGCAATTACATAGGTAAGTATCAGTTAATACTGTAATAACACATCCATAGTTGCAATCTTTAAGCCCGCCGCGACGTTTCGATTGAAATAAATCTTCTTCAGGCTTGGGCTTAAGATGTGTGATAAATGGTAATAAACACAAGTCATTTTGCTTTGTTTGTGATGAGTGCATGGAGCATTTTGTCCTATGCTGGCTGAGGTCAGAGTGAGCAGTGAGCTGTTTGCTGATCTGCCTTATATACTCTCTGCCTCTGTTAGACTCCTCCCCTTTCTTTTACAAAACTCTTTTCGAGACAATGTGAAGGGTGGATCCAATTGAAATGTGAGGTGGGTAATTCCTTTTCTTAAGGTAATTACCAGGTAAGTATTTGTCATATTATTATGTTAATGTTTTTTTCTGTTTGAAATAAAACATGTAGTAAATCCAATGGTGTTGTCTGTAATTCCTTCTTTATACCTTTTTTCAGGTGAGGTAATTACACAGGTGAATATTCTGTATTGTAGTTATGTACATGTTTCTCTGGTTTGAAATAAAACATGTAATAAACCAATTGGTGTTGTTAGTGGATAATTCCTCCCTTTTTCCTCTTTACAGTTAAAAAAGGAAAAAAGATGAATACTCCGTAGTGTTTAAATCTCAGTTATTCCACCTTCCACTACCCAGCCAAAACCATGCCTTTCTTCATATTTACACTGTCCAACAGCATCGTCCCTGAACCAGATGGGATGGGGGTTAGGATGAGGGCAAGGGGTCCTGTGGTTAGGGTTAGGGTAAGGGGTCCTGGGGTTAGGGTTAGGGTAAGAGGATTTGGGGTAGGGATAGTAGAAAGCAGGGTCCGTCGGGAGCCGTTAATTCCTTGGCCTCTTTCTCGCCAGTTGCTTGTGGGAAACGATTCCTAAAAATTGGACAGCATCGGTCCAACATGGAGAAGACTAAAGCAGTGTTTTAGAGGAGCACCCCAATGCTGTTCCAGGCGGCACTGGCCAGGGTTAGGTAAGAACGGTAATATCCGTGGACCGACCCCGTCGGTCCAACGTTATGCACGGGCCCTCCTGGAACATAGGGTGCCCCTCACTTGGTAAAATAACCTTGTACAAACACTATTAAATATAGTTGTCTTTACGTGTGGGTAGGTTTCTAAAGAAGCTATCCCCTTTTACACGGTAGGTGGTAGTCTTAGTTCTCAGGTGAGTATAATCGTCTCAAATTAGAGTTTAGGTAGTTCTCAAATGAGTATAATATTCTCAAATTAGAGTTATAGGTGGTTCCAAAAATTCTGCTACAATGCAGTTGTTATAAGTAGACCATTTGCCATCATTAAATCATCCCTAGTTGGGGTAGGTAATTCCTCTTATTTTCCTTTTCTCAGGTAAGGCAATTACATAGGTAAGTATCAGTTAATACTGTAATAACACATCCATAGTTGCAATCTTTAAGCCCGCCGCGACGTTTCGATTGAAATAAATCTTCTTCAGGCTTGGGCTTAAGATGTGTGATAAATGGTAATAAACACAAGTCATTTTGCTTTGTTTGTGATGAGTGCATGGAGCATTTTGTCCTATGCTGGCTGAGGTCAGAGTGAGCAGTGAGCTGTTTGCTGATCTGCCTTATATACTCTCTGCCTCTGTTAGACTCCTCCCCTTTCTTTTACAAAACTCTTTTCGAGACAATGTGAAGGGTGGATCCAATTGAAATGTGAGGTGGGTAATTCCTTTTCTTAAGGTAATTACCAGGTAAGTATTTGTCATATTATTATGTTAATGTTTTTTTCTGTTTGAAATAAAACATGTAGTAAATCCAATGGTGTTGTCTGTAATTCCTTCTTTATACCTTTTTTCAGGTGAGGTAATTACACAGGTGAATATTCTGTATTGTAGTTATGTACATGTTTCTCTGGTTTGAAATAAAACATGTAATAAACCAATTGGTGTTGTTAGTGGATAATTCCTCCCTTTTTCCTCTTTACAGTTAAAAAAGGAAAAAAGATGAATACTCCGTAGTGTTTAAATCTCAGTTATTCCACCTTCCACTACCCAGCCAAAACCATGCCTTTCTTCATATTTACACTGTCCAACAGCATCGTCCCTGAACCAGATGGGATGGGGGTTAGGATGAGGGCAAGGGGTCCTGTGGTTAGGGTTAGGGTAAGGGGTCCTGGGGTTAGGGTTAGGGTAAGAGGATTTGGGGTAGGGATAGTAGAAAGCAGGGTCCGTCGGGAGCCGTTAATTCCTTGGCCTCTTTCTCGCCAGTTGCTTGTGGGAAACGATTCCTAAAAATTGGACAGCATCGGTCCAACATGGAGAAGACTAAAGCAGTGTTTTAGAGGAGCACCCCAATGCTGTTCCAGGCGGCACTGGCCAGGGTTAGGTAAGAACGGTAATATCCGTGGACCGACCCCGTCGGTCCAACGTTATGCACGGGCCCTCCTGGAACATAGGGTGCCCCTCACTTGGTAAAATAACCTTGTACAAACACTATTAAATATAGTTGTCTTTACGTGTGGGTAGGTTTCTAAAGAAGCTATCCCCTTTTACACGGTAGGTGGTAGTCTTAGTTCTCAGGTGAGTATAATCGTCTCAAATTAGAGTTTAGGTAGTTCTCAAATGAGTATAATATTCTCAAATTAGAGTTATAGGTGGTTCCAAAAATTCTGCTACAATGCAGTTGTTATAAGTAGACCATTTGCCATCATTAAATCATCCCTAGTTGGGGTAGGTAATTCCTCTTATTTTCCTTTTCTCAGGTAAGGCAATTACATAGGTAAGTATCAGTTAATACTGTAATAACACATCCATAGTTGCAATCTTTAAGCCCGCCGCGACGTTTCGATTGAAATAAATCTTCTTCAGGCTTGGGCTTAAGATGTGTGATAAATGGTAATAAACACAAGTCATTTTGCTTTGTTTGTGATGAGTGCATGGAGCATTTTGTCCTATGCTGGCTGAGGTCAGAGTGAGCAGTGAGCTGTTTGCTGATCTGCCTTATATACTCTCTGCCTCTGTTAGACTCCTCCCCTTTCTTTTACAAAACTCTTTTCGAGACAATGTGAAGGGTGGATCCAATTGAAATGTGAGGTGGGTAATTCCTTTTCTTAAGGTAATTACCAGGTAAGTATTTGTCATATTATTATGTTAATGTTTTTTTCTGTTTGAAATAAAACATGTAGTAAATCCAATGGTGTTGTCTGTAATTCCTTCTTTATACCTTTTTTCAGGTGAGGTAATTACACAGGTGAATATTCTGTATTGTAGTTATGTACATGTTTCTCTGGTTTGAAATAAAACATGTAATAAACCAATTGGTGTTGTTAGTGGATAATTCCTCCCTTTTTCCTCTTTACAGTTAAAAAAGGAAAAAAGATGAATACTCCGTAGTGTTTAAATCTCAGTTATTCCACCTTCCACTACCCAGCCAAAACCATGCCTTTCTTCATATTTACACTGTCCAACAGCATCGTCCCTGAACCAGATGGGATGGGGGTTAGGATGAGGGCAAGGGGTCCTGTGGTTAGGGTTAGGGTAAGGGGTCCTGGGGTTAGGGTTAGGGTAAGAGGATTTGGGGTAGGGATAGTAGAAAGCAGGGTCCGTCGGGAGCCGTTAATTCCTTGGCCTCTTTCTCGCCAGTTGCTTGTGGGAAACGATTCCTAAAAATTGGACAGCATCGGTCCAACATGGAGAAGACTAAAGCAGTGTTTTAGAGGAGCACCCCAATGCTGTTCCAGGCGGCACTGGCCAGGGTTAGGTAAGAACGGTAATATCCGTGGACCGACCCCGTCGGTCCAACGTTATGCACGGGCCCTCCTGGAACATAGGGTGCCCCTCACTTGGTAAAATAACCTTGTACAAACACTATTAAATATAGTTGTCTTTACGTGTGGGTAGGTTTCTAAAGAAGCTATCCCCTTTTACACGGTAGGTGGTAGTCTTAGTTCTCAGGTGAGTATAATCGTCTCAAATTAGAGTTTAGGTAGTTCTCAAATGAGTATAATATTCTCAAATTAGAGTTATAGGTGGTTCCAAAAATTCTGCTACAATGCAGTTGTTATAAGTAGACCATTTGCCATCATTAAATCATCCCTAGTTGGGGTAGGTAATTCCTCTTATTTTCCTTTTCTCAGGTAAGGCAATTACATAGGTAAGTATCAGTTAATACTGTAATAACACATCCATAGTTGCAATCTTTAAGCCCGCCGCGACGTTTCGATTGAAATAAATCTTCTTCAGGCTTGGGCTTAAGATGTGTGATAAATGGTAATAAACACAAGTCATTTTGCTTTGTTTGTGATGAGTGCATGGAGCATTTTGTCCTATGCTGGCTGAGGTCAGAGTGAGCAGTGAGCTGTTTGCTGATCTGCCTTATATACTCTCTGCCTCTGTTAGACTCCTCCCCTTTCTTTTACAAAACTCTTTTCGAGACAATGTGAAGGGTGGATCCAATTGAAATGTGAGGTGGGTAATTCCTTTTCTTAAGGTAATTACCAGGTAAGTATTTGTCATATTATTATGTTAATGTTTTTTTCTGTTTGAAATAAAACATGTAGTAAATCCAATGGTGTTGTCTGTAATTCCTTCTTTATACCTTTTTTCAGGTGAGGTAATTACACAGGTGAATATTCTGTATTGTAGTTATGTACATGTTTCTCTGGTTTGAAATAAAACATGTAATAAACCAATTGGTGTTGTTAGTGGATAATTCCTCCCTTTTTCCTCTTTACAGTTAAAAAAGGAAAAAAGATGAATACTCCGTAGTGTTTAAATCTCAGTTATTCCACCTTCCACTACCCAGCCAAAACCATGCCTTTCTTCATATTTACACTGTCCAACAGCATCGTCCCTGAACCAGATGGGATGGGGGTTAGGATGAGGGCAAGGGGTCCTGTGGTTAGGGTTAGGGTAAGGGGTCCTGGGGTTAGGGTTAGGGTAAGAGGATTTGGGGTAGGGATAGTAGAAAGCAGGGTCCGTCGGGAGCCGTTAATTCCTTGGCCTCTTTCTCGCCAGTTGCTTGTGGGAAACGATTCCTAAAAATTGGACAGCATCGGTCCAACATGGAGAAGACTAAAGCAGTGTTTTAGAGGAGCACCCCAATGCTGTTCCAGGCGGCACTGGCCAGGGTTAGGTAAGAACGGTAATATCCGTGGACCGACCCCGTCGGTCCAACGTTATGCACGGGCCCTCCTGGAACATAGGGTGCCCCTCACTTGGTAAAATAACCTTGTACAAACACTATTAAATATAGTTGTCTTTACGTGTGGGTAGGTTTCTAAAGAAGCTATCCCCTTTTACACGGTAGGTGGTAGTCTTAGTTCTCAGGTGAGTATAATCGTCTCAAATTAGAGTTTAGGTAGTTCTCAAATGAGTATAATATTCTCAAATTAGAGTTATAGGTGGTTCCAAAAATTCTGCTACAATGCAGTTGTTATAAGTAGACCATTTGCCATCATTAAATCATCCCTAGTTGGGGTAGGTAATTCCTCTTATTTTCCTTTTCTCAGGTAAGGCAATTACATAGGTAAGTATCAGTTAATACTGTAATAACACATCCATAGTTGCAATCTTTAAGCCCGCCGCGACGTTTCGATTGAAATAAATCTTCTTCAGGCTTGGGCTTAAGATGTGTGATAAATGGTAATAAACACAAGTCATTTTGCTTTGTTTGTGATGAGTGCATGGAGCATTTTGTCCTATGCTGGCTGAGGTCAGAGTGAGCAGTGAGCTGTTTGCTGATCTGCCTTATATACTCTCTGCCTCTGTTAGACTCCTCCCCTTTCTTTTACAAAACTCTTTTCGAGACAATGTGAAGGGTGGATCCAATTGAAATGTGAGGTGGGTAATTCCTTTTCTTAAGGTAATTACCAGGTAAGTATTTGTCATATTATTATGTTAATGTTTTTTTCTGTTTGAAATAAAACATGTAGTAAATCCAATGGTGTTGTCTGTAATTCCTTCTTTATACCTTTTTTCAGGTGAGGTAATTACACAGGTGAATATTCTGTATTGTAGTTATGTACATGTTTCTCTGGTTTGAAATAAAACATGTAATAAACCAATTGGTGTTGTTAGTGGATAATTCCTCCCTTTTTCCTCTTTACAGTTAAAAAAGGAAAAAAGATGAATACTCCGTAGTGTTTAAATCTCAGTTATTCCACCTTCCACTACCCAGCCAAAACCATGCCTTTCTTCATATTTACACTGTCCAACAGCATCGTCCCTGAACCAGATGGGATGGGGGTTAGGATGAGGGCAAGGGGTCCTGTGGTTAGGGTTAGGGTAAGGGGTCCTGGGGTTAGGGTTAGGGTAAGAGGATTTGGGGTAGGGATAGTAGAAAGCAGGGTCCGTCGGGAGCCGTTAATTCCTTGGCCTCTTTCTCGCCAGTTGCTTGTGGGAAACGATTCCTAAAAATTGGACAGCATCGGTCCAACATGGAGAAGACTAAAGCAGTGTTTTAGAGGAGCACCCCAATGCTGTTCCAGGCGGCACTGGCCAGGGTTAGGTAAGAACGGTAATATCCGTGGACCGACCCCGTCGGTCCAACGTTATGCACGGGCCCTCCTGGAACATAGGGTGCCCCTCACTTGGTAAAATAACCTTGTACAAACACTATTAAATATAGTTGTCTTTACGTGTGGGTAGGTTTCTAAAGAAGCTATCCCCTTTTACACGGTAGGTGGTAGTCTTAGTTCTCAGGTGAGTATAATCGTCTCAAATTAGAGTTTAGGTAGTTCTCAAATGAGTATAATATTCTCAAATTAGAGTTATAGGTGGTTCCAAAAATTCTGCTACAATGCAGTTGTTATAAGTAGACCATTTGCCATCATTAAATCATCCCTAGTTGGGGTAGGTAATTCCTCTTATTTTCCTTTTCTCAGGTAAGGCAATTACATAGGTAAGTATCAGTTAATACTGTAATAACACATCCATAGTTGCAATCTTTAAGCCCGCCGCGACGTTTCGATTGAAATAAATCTTCTTCAGGCTTGGGCTTAAGATGTGTGATAAATGGTAATAAACACAAGTCATTTTGCTTTGTTTGTGATGAGTGCATGGAGCATTTTGTCCTATGCTGGCTGAGGTCAGAGTGAGCAGTGAGCTGTTTGCTGATCTGCCTTATATACTCTCTGCCTCTGTTAGGGTTAGGGTTAGGGTTAGGGTTAGGGTTAGGGTTAGGGTTAGGATTAGGGATGAAAGCACATTGGAGAAGGAGATATTCTTGAATAACTTTTTTTCTGAAGGTCGTAGAGACTTGGAAAGTGGTTTCTATTGAACTAATGTGGGTCCTGCGGATCGATTGGTGCCATCCCCGAGCTCCTCCGACCTTCGGAAGGGGTCGAAGTAGCAAATGGCCGAAAACCCGAGGAGATATTCTTGAATAACTTTTTTTGTGAAGGTCGTAGAGAGTGGGAGAGGGCATTTGTTTCCGGCAAGTGGGGTATTGCGCATCGATTGGTACCATTTTCGAGCTTCTACGACCTTCGGAAGGGGTCGAACGCCCAAATCCCCAAAAGTGGGCGGGGCTAGTTCGGAATTTCTGATTTCTGGTGGAATTTGTGTCGATCTTACCTGCATTCTTACCTTTCAGGTTGAATGAAGAGGGGCCTGATGTGTGTCCAGACCACTGCCTCCTTGGCCCCCCATGATTGGGCCCCCAGAAGAGCTCCTGTGCCCCATACACCGCACGGCCCAAGGAGATGCTTCACTGTCATTCTTCCAAGCGACTGATTTTGGATTTCTCCAAGATTTGTCTAATGAGCTGTTTGATCTGTGGGGCACTTGTCTTGTGTGTGAGTTCACCTTGGTCATGGTTTTTCCTGAATTTAGGGTTTTGAATTTGATGTGATAAAATGACATTTCTGAGGAGAATTCTCTGTTGGGATGGTGAATATCCTGTAATTTTGAGTTTTGGTGTCTTCTATGCCGAGATATTTGAGAGAAACGGGATTGTAATTAGGCCGCCTCATTAGCATAGCCTGCTGAGGAGATATTCTTGAATAACTTTTGTTGTGAAGGTCGTAGAGACTTGGAAAGGGCGTCTGTCTCTACCAAACGGGGTACTGCGGATCGATTGGTACCATCCCCGAGCTTCTAGGACCTTGGGAAGGGGTCGAACGAGCAAATCTGAAAAGTGGGCGGGGTTAGGTTTAGGCAAGGGGTGGTGTGGTTAGGGTAAGGGTCTAAGGAACCTGACTAGGCATAGAATCGAAGTCCAGAACCTCTGAATAAGAAAGTCGCTAAAACAGCTAGGGTTAAGGTAAGGATTAGGGATGAAAGCACATTGGAGAAGGAGATATTCTTGAATAACTTTTTTTCTGAAGGTCGTAGAGACTTGGAAAGTGGTTTCTATTGAACTAATGTGGGTCCTGCGGATCGATTGGTGCCATCCCCGAGCTCCTCCGACCTTCGGAAGGGGTCGAAGTAGCAAATGGCCGAAAACCCGAGGAGATATTCTTGAATAACTTTTTTTGTGAAGGTCGTAGAGAGTGGGAGAGGGCATTTGTTTCCGGCAAGTGGGGTATTGCGCATCGATTGGTACCATTTTCGAGCTTCTACGACCTTCGGAAGGGGTCGAACGCCCAAATCCCCAAAAGTGGGCGGGGCTAGTTCGGAATTTCTGATTTCTGGTGGAATTTGTGTCGATCTTACCTGCATTCTTACCTTTCAGGTTGAATGAAGAGGGGCCTGATGTGTGTCCAGACCACTGCCTCCTTGGCCCCCCATGATTGGGCCCCCAGAAGAGCTCCTGTGCCCCATACACCGCACGGCCCAAGGAGATGCTTCACTGTCATTCTTCCAAGCGACTGATTTTGGATTTCTCCAAGATTTGTCTAATGAGCTGTTTGATCTGTGGGGCACTTGTCTTGTGTGTGAGTTCACCTTGGTCATGGTTTTTCCTGAATTTAGGGTTTTGAATTTGATGTGATAAAATGACATTTCTGAGGAGAATTCTCTGTTGGGATGGTGAATATCCTGTAATTTTGAGTTTTGGTGTCTTCTATGCCGAGATATTTGAGAGAAACGGGATTGTAATTAGGCCGCCTCATTAGCATAGCCTGCTGAGGAGATATTCTTGAATAACTTTTGTTGTGAAGGTCGTAGAGACTTGGAAAGGGCGTCTGTCTCTACCAAACGGGGTACTGCGGATCGATTGGTACCATCCCCGAGCTTCTAGGACCTTGGGAAGGGGTCGAACGAGCAAATCTGAAAAGTGGGCGGGGTTAGGTTTAGGCAAGGGGTGGTGTGGTTAGGGTAAGGGTCTAAGGAACCTGACTAGGCATAGAATCGAAGTCCAGAACCTCTGAATAAGAAAGTCGCTAAAACAGCTAGGGTTAAGGTAAGGATTAGGGATGAAAGCACATTGGAGAAGGAGATATTCTTGAATAACTTTTTTTCTGAAGGTCGTAGAGACTTGGAAAGTGGTTTCTATTGAACTAATGTGGGTCCTGCGGATCGATTGGTGCCATCCCCGAGCTCCTCCGACCTTCGGAAGGGGTCGAAGTAGCAAATGGCCGAAAACCCGAGGAGATATTCTTGAATAACTTTTTTTGTGAAGGTCGTAGAGAGTGGGAGAGGGCATTTGTTTCCGGCAAGTGGGGTATTGCGCATCGATTGGTACCATTTTCGAGCTTCTACGACCTTCGGAAGGGGTCGAACGCCCAAATCCCCAAAAGTGGGCGGGGCTAGTTCGGAATTTCTGATTTCTGGTGGAATTTGTGTCGATCTTACCTGCATTCTTACCTTTCAGGTTGAATGAAGAGGGGCCTGATGTGTGTCCAGACCACTGCCTCCTTGGCCCCCCATGATTGGGCCCCCAGAAGAGCTCCTGTGCCCCATACACCGCACGGCCCAAGGAGATGCTTCACTGTCATTCTTCCAAGCGACTGATTTTGGATTTCTCCAAGATTTGTCTAATGAGCTGTTTGATCTGTGGGGCACTTGTCTTGTGTGTGAGTTCACCTTGGTCATGGTTTTTCCTGAATTTAGGGTTTTGAATTTGATGTGATAAAATGACATTTCTGAGGAGAATTCTCTGTTGGGATGGTGAATATCCTGTAATTTTGAGTTTTGGTGTCTTCTATGCCGAGATATTTGAGAGAAACGGGATTGTAATTAGGCCGCCTCATTAGCATAGCCTGCTGAGGAGATATTCTTGAATAACTTTTGTTGTGAAGGTCGTAGAGACTTGGAAAGGGCGTCTGTCTCTACCAAACGGGGTACTGCGGATCGATTGGTACCATCCCCGAGCTTCTAGGACCTTGGGAAGGGGTCGAACGAGCAAATCTGAAAAGTGGGCGGGGTTAGGTTTAGGCAAGGGGTGGTGTGGTTAGGGTAAGGGTCTAAGGAACCTGACTAGGCATAGAATCGAAGTCCAGAACCTCTGAATAAGAAAGTCGCTAAAACAGCTAGGGTTAAGGTAAGGATTAGGGATGAAAGCACATTGGAGAAGGAGATATTCTTGAATAACTTTTTTTCTGAAGGTCGTAGAGACTTGGAAAGTGGTTTCTATTGAACTAATGTGGGTCCTGCGGATCGATTGGTGCCATCCCCGAGCTCCTCCGACCTTCGGAAGGGGTCGAAGTAGCAAATGGCCGAAAACCCGAGGAGATATTCTTGAATAACTTTTTTTGTGAAGGTCGTAGAGAGTGGGAGAGGGCATTTGTTTCCGGCAAGTGGGGTATTGCGCATCGATTGGTACCATTTTCGAGCTTCTACGACCTTCGGAAGGGGTCGAACGCCCAAATCCCCAAAAGTGGGCGGGGCTAGTTCGGAATTTCTGATTTCTGGTGGAATTTGTGTCGATCTTACCTGCATTCTTACCTTTCAGGTTGAATGAAGAGGGGCCTGATGTGTGTCCAGACCACTGCCTCCTTGGCCCCCCATGATTGGGCCCCCAGAAGAGCTCCTGTGCCCCATACACCGCACGGCCCAAGGAGATGCTTCACTGTCATTCTTCCAAGCGACTGATTTTGGATTTCTCCAAGATTTGTCTAATGAGCTGTTTGATCTGTGGGGCACTTGTCTTGTGTGTGAGTTCACCTTGGTCATGGTTTTTCCTGAATTTAGGGTTTTGAATTTGATGTGATAAAATGACATTTCTGAGGAGAATTCTCTGTTGGGATGGTGAATATCCTGTAATTTTGAGTTTTGGTGTCTTCTATGCCGAGATATTTGAGAGAAACGGGATTGTAATTAGGCCGCCTCATTAGCATAGCCTGCTGAGGAGATATTCTTGAATAACTTTTGTTGTGAAGGTCGTAGAGACTTGGAAAGGGCGTCTGTCTCTACCAAACGGGGTACTGCGGATCGATTGGTACCATCCCCGAGCTTCTAGGACCTTGGGAAGGGGTCGAACGAGCAAATCTGAAAAGTGGGCGGGGTTAGGTTTAGGCAAGGGGTGGTGTGGTTAGGGTAAGGGTCTAAGGAACCTGACTAGGCATAGAATCGAAGTCCAGAACCTCTGAATAAGAAAGTCGCTAAAACAGCTAGGGTTAAGGTAAGGATTAGGGATGAAAGCACATTGGAGAAGGAGATATTCTTGAATAACTTTTTTTCTGAAGGTCGTAGAGACTTGGAAAGTGGTTTCTATTGAACTAATGTGGGTCCTGCGGATCGATTGGTGCCATCCCCGAGCTCCTCCGACCTTCGGAAGGGGTCGAAGTAGCAAATGGCCGAAAACCCGAGGAGATATTCTTGAATAACTTTTTTTGTGAAGGTCGTAGAGAGTGGGAGAGGGCATTTGTTTCCGGCAAGTGGGGTATTGCGCATCGATTGGTACCATTTTCGAGCTTCTACGACCTTCGGAAGGGGTCGAACGCCCAAATCCCCAAAAGTGGGCGGGGCTAGTTCGGAATTTCTGATTTCTGGTGGAATTTGTGTCGATCTTACCTGCATTCTTACCTTTCAGGTTGAATGAAGAGGGGCCTGATGTGTGTCCAGACCACTGCCTCCTTGGCCCCCCATGATTGGGCCCCCAGAAGAGCTCCTGTGCCCCATACACCGCACGGCCCAAGGAGATGCTTCACTGTCATTCTTCCAAGCGACTGATTTTGGATTTCTCCAAGATTTGTCTAATGAGCTGTTTGATCTGTGGGGCACTTGTCTTGTGTGTGAGTTCACCTTGGTCATGGTTTTTCCTGAATTTAGGGTTTTGAATTTGATGTGATAAAATGACATTTCTGAGGAGAATTCTCTGTTGGGATGGTGAATATCCTGTAATTTTGAGTTTTGGTGTCTTCTATGCCGAGATATTTGAGAGAAACGGGATTGTAATTAGGCCGCCTCATTAGCATAGCCTGCTGAGGAGATATTCTTGAATAACTTTTGTTGTGAAGGTCGTAGAGACTTGGAAAGGGCGTCTGTCTCTACCAAACGGGGTACTGCGGATCGATTGGTACCATCCCCGAGCTTCTAGGACCTTGGGAAGGGGTCGAACGAGCAAATCTGAAAAGTGGGCGGGGTTAGGTTTAGGCAAGGGGTGGTGTGGTTAGGGTAAGGGTCTAAGGAACCTGACTAGGCATAGAATCGAAGTCCAGAACCTCTGAATAAGAAAGTCGCTAAAACAGCTAGGGTTAAGGTAAGGATTAGGGATGAAAGCACATTGGAGAAGGAGATATTCTTGAATAACTTTTTTTCTGAAGGTCGTAGAGACTTGGAAAGTGGTTTCTATTGAACTAATGTGGGTCCTGCGGATCGATTGGTGCCATCCCCGAGCTCCTCCGACCTTCGGAAGGGGTCGAAGTAGCAAATGGCCGAAAACCCGAGGAGATATTCTTGAATAACTTTTTTTGTGAAGGTCGTAGAGAGTGGGAGAGGGCATTTGTTTCCGGCAAGTGGGGTATTGCGCATCGATTGGTACCATTTTCGAGCTTCTACGACCTTCGGAAGGGGTCGAACGCCCAAATCCCCAAAAGTGGGCGGGGCTAGTTCGGAATTTCTGATTTCTGGTGGAATTTGTGTCGATCTTACCTGCATTCTTACCTTTCAGGTTGAATGAAGAGGGGCCTGATGTGTGTCCAGACCACTGCCTCCTTGGCCCCCCATGATTGGGCCCCCAGAAGAGCTCCTGTGCCCCATACACCGCACGGCCCAAGGAGATGCTTCACTGTCATTCTTCCAAGCGACTGATTTTGGATTTCTCCAAGATTTGTCTAATGAGCTGTTTGATCTGTGGGGCACTTGTCTTGTGTGTGAGTTCACCTTGGTCATGGTTTTTCCTGAATTTAGGGTTTTGAATTTGATGTGATAAAATGACATTTCTGAGGAGAATTCTCTGTTGGGATGGTGAATATCCTGTAATTTTGAGTTTTGGTGTCTTCTATGCCGAGATATTTGAGAGAAACGGGATTGTAATTAGGCCGCCTCATTAGCATAGCCTGCTGAGGAGATATTCTTGAATAACTTTTGTTGTGAAGGTCGTAGAGACTTGGAAAGGGCGTCTGTCTCTACCAAACGGGGTACTGCGGATCGATTGGTACCATCCCCGAGCTTCTAGGACCTTGGGAAGGGGTCGAACGAGCAAATCTGAAAAGTGGGCGGGGTTAGGTTTAGGCAAGGGGTGGTGTGGTTAGGGTAAGGGTCTAAGGAACCTGACTAGGCATAGAATCGAAGTCCAGAACCTCTGAATAAGAAAGTCGCTAAAACAGCTAGGGTTAAGGTAAGGATTAGGGATGAAAGCACATTGGAGAAGGAGATATTCTTGAATAACTTTTTTTCTGAAGGTCGTAGAGACTTGGAAAGTGGTTTCTATTGAACTAATGTGGGTCCTGCGGATCGATTGGTGCCATCCCCGAGCTCCTCCGACCTTCGGAAGGGGTCGAAGTAGCAAATGGCCGAAAACCCGAGGAGATATTCTTGAATAACTTTTTTTGTGAAGGTCGTAGAGAGTGGGAGAGGGCATTTGTTTCCGGCAAGTGGGGTATTGCGCATCGATTGGTACCATTTTCGAGCTTCTACGACCTTCGGAAGGGGTCGAACGCCCAAATCCCCAAAAGTGGGCGGGGCTAGTTCGGAATTTCTGATTTCTGGTGGAATTTGTGTCGATCTTACCTGCATTCTTACCTTTCAGGTTGAATGAAGAGGGGCCTGATGTGTGTCCAGACCACTGCCTCCTTGGCCCCCCATGATTGGGCCCCCAGAAGAGCTCCTGTGCCCCATACACCGCACGGCCCAAGGAGATGCTTCACTGTCATTCTTCCAAGCGACTGATTTTGGATTTCTCCAAGATTTGTCTAATGAGCTGTTTGATCTGTGGGGCACTTGTCTTGTGTGTGAGTTCACCTTGGTCATGGTTTTTCCTGAATTTAGGGTTTTGAATTTGATGTGATAAAATGACATTTCTGAGGAGAATTCTCTGTTGGGATGGTGAATATCCTGTAATTTTGAGTTTTGGTGTCTTCTATGCCGAGATATTTGAGAGAAACGGGATTGTAATTAGGCCGCCTCATTAGCATAGCCTGCTGAGGAGATATTCTTGAATAACTTTTGTTGTGAAGGTCGTAGAGACTTGGAAAGGGCGTCTGTCTCTACCAAACGGGGTACTGCGGATCGATTGGTACCATCCCCGAGCTTCTAGGACCTTGGGAAGGGGTCGAACGAGCAAATCTGAAAAGTGGGCGGGGTTAGGTTTAGGCAAGGGGTGGTGTGGTTAGGGTAAGGGTCTAAGGAACCTGACTAGGCATAGAATCGAAGTCCAGAACCTCTGAATAAGAAAGTCGCTAAAACAGCTAGGGTTAAGGTAAGGATTAGGGATGAAAGCACATTGGAGAAGGAGATATTCTTGAATAACTTTTTTTCTGAAGGTCGTAGAGACTTGGAAAGTGGTTTCTATTGAACTAATGTGGGTCCTGCGGATCGATTGGTGCCATCCCCGAGCTCCTCCGACCTTCGGAAGGGGTCGAAGTAGCAAATGGCCGAAAACCCGAGGAGATATTCTTGAATAACTTTTTTTGTGAAGGTCGTAGAGAGTGGGAGAGGGCATTTGTTTCCGGCAAGTGGGGTATTGCGCATCGATTGGTACCATTTTCGAGCTTCTACGACCTTCGGAAGGGGTCGAACGCCCAAATCCCCAAAAGTGGGCGGGGCTAGTTCGGAATTTCTGATTTCTGGTGGAATTTGTGTCGATCTTACCTGCATTCTTACCTTTCAGGTTGAATGAAGAGGGGCCTGATGTGTGTCCAGACCACTGCCTCCTTGGCCCCCCATGATTGGGCCCCCAGAAGAGCTCCTGTGCCCCATACACCGCACGGCCCAAGGAGATGCTTCACTGTCATTCTTCCAAGCGACTGATTTTGGATTTCTCCAAGATTTGTCTAATGAGCTGTTTGATCTGTGGGGCACTTGTCTTGTGTGTGAGTTCACCTTGGTCATGGTTTTTCCTGAATTTAGGGTTTTGAATTTGATGTGATAAAATGACATTTCTGAGGAGAATTCTCTGTTGGGATGGTGAATATCCTGTAATTTTGAGTTTTGGTGTCTTCTATGCCGAGATATTTGAGAGAAACGGGATTGTAATTAGGCCGCCTCATTAGCATAGCCTGCTGAGGAGATATTCTTGAATAACTTTTGTTGTGAAGGTCGTAGAGACTTGGAAAGGGCGTCTGTCTCTACCAAACGGGGTACTGCGGATCGATTGGTACCATCCCCGAGCTTCTAGGACCTTGGGAAGGGGTCGAACGAGCAAATCTGAAAAGTGGGCGGGGTTAGGTTTAGGCAAGGGGTGGTGTGGTTAGGGTAAGGGTCTAAGGAACCTGACTAGGCATAGAATCGAAGTCCAGAACCTCTGAATAAGAAAGGGTTAGGGTTAGGGTTAGGGTTAGGGTTAGGGTTAGGGTTAGGGTTAGGATTAGGGATGAAAGCACATTGGAGAAGGAGATATTCTTGAATAACTTTTTTTCTGAAGGTCGTAGAGACTTGGAAAGTGGTTTCTATTGAACTAATGTGGGTCCTGCGGATCGATTGGTGCCATCCCCGAGCTCCTCCGACCTTCGGAAGGGGTCGAAGTAGCAAATGGCCGAAAACCCGAGGAGATATTCTTGAATAACTTTTTTTGTGAAGGTCGTAGAGAGTGGGAGAGGGCATTTGTTTCCGGCAAGTGGGGTATTGCGCATCGATTGGTACCATTTTCGAGCTTCTACGACCTTCGGAAGGGGTCGAACGCCCAAATCCCCAAAAGTGGGCGGGGCTAGTTCGGAATTTCTGATTTCTGGTGGAATTTGTGTCGATCTTACCTGCATTCTTACCTTTCAGGTTGAATGAAGAGGGGCCTGATGTGTGTCCAGACCACTGCCTCCTTGGCCCCCCATGATTGGGCCCCCAGAAGAGCTCCTGTGCCCCATACACCGCACGGCCCAAGGAGATGCTTCACTGTCATTCTTCCAAGCGACTGATTTTGGATTTCTCCAAGATTTGTCTAATGAGCTGTTTGATCTGTGGGGCACTTGTCTTGTGTGTGAGTTCACCTTGGTCATGGGGTTAGGGTTAGGGTTAGGGTTAGGGTTAGGGTTAGGGTTAGGGTTAGGGTTAGGGTTAGGGTAAGGGTTAGGGTTAGGGTTAGGGTTAGGGTTAGGGTTAGGGTTAGGTAAGAACGGTAATATCCGTGGACCGACCCCGTCGGTCCAACGTTATGCACGGGCCCTCCTGGAACATAGGGTGCCCCTCACTTGGTAAAATAACCTTGTACAAACACTATTAAATATAGTTGTCTTTACGTGTGGGTAGGTTTCTAAAGAAGCTATCCCCTTTTACACGGTAGGTGGTAGTCTTAGTTCTCAGGTGAGTATAATCGTCTCAAATTAGAGTTTAGGTAGTTCTCAAGTGAGTATAATATTCTCAAATTAGAGTTATAGGTGGTTCAAAAAATTCTGCTACAATGCAGTTGTTATAAGTAGACCATTTGCCATCATTAAATCATCCCTAGTTGGGGTAGGTAATTCCTCTTATTTTCCTTTTTTCAGGTAAGGCAATTACATAGGTAAGTATCAGTTAATACTGTAATAACACATCCATAGTTGCAATCTTTAAGCCCGCCGCGACGTTTCGATTGAAATAAATCTTCTTCAGGCTTGGGCTTAAGATGTGTGATAAGTGGTAATAAACACAAGTCATTTTGCTTTGTTTGTGATGAGTGCATGGAGCATTTTGTCCTATGCTGGCTGAGGTCAGAGTGAGCAGTGAGCTGTTTGCTGATCTGCCTTATATACTCTCTGCCTCTGTTAGACTCCTCCCCTTTCTTTTACAAAACTCTTTTCGAGACAATGTGAAGGGTGGATCCAATTGAAATGTGAGGTGGGTAATTCCTTTTCTTAAGGTAATTACCAGGTAAGTATTTGTCATATTATTATGTTAATGTTTTTTTCTGTTTGAAATAAAACATGTAGTAAATCCAATGGTGTTGTCTGTAATTCCTTCTTTATACCTTTTTTCAGGTGAGGTAATTACACAGGTGAATATTCTGTATTGTAGTTATGTACATGTTTCTTCGGTTTGAAATAAAACATGTAATAAACCAATTGGTGTTGTTAGTGGATAATTCTTCCCTTTTTCCTCTTTACAGTTAAAAAAGGAAAAAAGGTGAATACTCCGTAGTGTTTAAATCTCAGCTATTCCACCTTCCACTACCCAGCCAAAACCATGCCTTTCTTCATATTTACACTGTCCAACAGCATCGTCCCTGAACCAGATGGGATGGGGGTTAGGATGAGGGCAAGGGGTCCTGTGGTTAGGGTTAGGGTAAGGGGTCCTGGGGTTAGGGTTAGGGTAAGAGGATTTGGGGTAGGGGTAGTAGAAAGCAGGGTCCGTCAGGAGCCGTTAATTCCTTGGCCTCTTTCTCGCCAGTTGCTTGTGGGAAACGATTCCTAAAAATTGGACAGCATCGGTCCAACATGGAGAAGACTAAAGCAGTGTTTTAGAAGGGCACCCCAATGCTGTTCCAGGCGGCACTGGCCAGGGTTAGGTAAGAACGGTAATATCCGTGGACCGACCCCGTCGGTCCAACGTTATGCACGGGCCCTCCTGGAACATAGGGTGCCCCTCACTTGGTAAAATAACCTTGTACAAACACTATTAAATATAGTTGTCTTTACGTGTGGGTAGGTTTCTAAAGAAGCTATCCCCTTTTACACGGTAGGTGGTAGTCTTAGTTCTCAGGTGAGTATAATCGTCTCAAATTAGAGTTTAGGTAGTTCTCAAGTGAGTATAATATTCTCAAATTAGAGTTATAGGTGGTTCAAAAAATTCTGCTACAATGCAGTTGTTATAAGTAGACCATTTGCCATCATTAAATCATCCCTAGTTGGGGTAGGTAATTCCTCTTATTTTCCTTTTTTCAGGTAAGGCAATTACATAGGTAAGTATCAGTTAATACTGTAATAACACATCCATAGTTGCAATCTTTAAGCCCGCCGCGACGTTTCGATTGAAATAAATCTTCTTCAGGCTTGGGCTTAAGATGTGTGATAAGTGGTAATAAACACAAGTCATTTTGCTTTGTTTGTGATGAGTGCATGGAGCATTTTGTCCTATGCTGGCTGAGGTCAGAGTGAGCAGTGAGCTGTTTGCTGATCTGCCTTATATACTCTCTGCCTCTGTTAGACTCCTCCCCTTTCTTTTACAAAACTCTTTTCGAGACAATGTGAAGGGTGGATCCAATTGAAATGTGAGGTGGGTAATTCCTTTTCTTAAGGTAATTACCAGGTAAGTATTTGTCATATTATTATGTTAATGTTTTTTTCTGTTTGAAATAAAACATGTAGTAAATCCAATGGTGTTGTCTGTAATTCCTTCTTTATACCTTTTTTCAGGTGAGGTAATTACACAGGTGAATATTCTGTATTGTAGTTATGTACATGTTTCTTCGGTTTGAAATAAAACATGTAATAAACCAATTGGTGTTGTTAGTGGATAATTCTTCCCTTTTTCCTCTTTACAGTTAAAAAAGGAAAAAAGGTGAATACTCCGTAGTGTTTAAATCTCAGCTATTCCACCTTCCACTACCCAGCCAAAACCATGCCTTTCTTCATATTTACACTGTCCAACAGCATCGTCCCTGAACCAGATGGGATGGGGGTTAGGATGAGGGCAAGGGGTCCTGTGGTTAGGGTTAGGGTAAGGGGTCCTGGGGTTAGGGTTAGGGTAAGAGGATTTGGGGTAGGGGTAGTAGAAAGCAGGGTCCGTCAGGAGCCGTTAATTCCTTGGCCTCTTTCTCGCCAGTTGCTTGTGGGAAACGATTCCTAAAAATTGGACAGCATCGGTCCAACATGGAGAAGACTAAAGCAGTGTTTTAGAAGGGCACCCCAATGCTGTTCCAGGCGGCACTGGCCAGGGTTAGGTAAGAACGGTAATATCCGTGGACCGACCCCGTCGGTCCAACGTTATGCACGGGCCCTCCTGGAACATAGGGTGCCCCTCACTTGGTAAAATAACCTTGTACAAACACTATTAAATATAGTTGTCTTTACGTGTGGGTAGGTTTCTAAAGAAGCTATCCCCTTTTACACGGTAGGTGGTAGTCTTAGTTCTCAGGTGAGTATAATCGTCTCAAATTAGAGTTTAGGTAGTTCTCAAGTGAGTATAATATTCTCAAATTAGAGTTATAGGTGGTTCAAAAAATTCTGCTACAATGCAGTTGTTATAAGTAGACCATTTGCCATCATTAAATCATCCCTAGTTGGGGTAGGTAATTCCTCTTATTTTCCTTTTTTCAGGTAAGGCAATTACATAGGTAAGTATCAGTTAATACTGTAATAACACATCCATAGTTGCAATCTTTAAGCCCGCCGCGACGTTTCGATTGAAATAAATCTTCTTCAGGCTTGGGCTTAAGATGTGTGATAAGTGGTAATAAACACAAGTCATTTTGCTTTGTTTGTGATGAGTGCATGGAGCATTTTGTCCTATGCTGGCTGAGGTCAGAGTGAGCAGTGAGCTGTTTGCTGATCTGCCTTATATACTCTCTGCCTCTGTTAGACTCCTCCCCTTTCTTTTACAAAACTCTTTTCGAGACAATGTGAAGGGTGGATCCAATTGAAATGTGAGGTGGGTAATTCCTTTTCTTAAGGTAATTACCAGGTAAGTATTTGTCATATTATTATGTTAATGTTTTTTTCTGTTTGAAATAAAACATGTAGTAAATCCAATGGTGTTGTCTGTAATTCCTTCTTTATACCTTTTTTCAGGTGAGGTAATTACACAGGTGAATATTCTGTATTGTAGTTATGTACATGTTTCTTCGGTTTGAAATAAAACATGTAATAAACCAATTGGTGTTGTTAGTGGATAATTCTTCCCTTTTTCCTCTTTACAGTTAAAAAAGGAAAAAAGGTGAATACTCCGTAGTGTTTAAATCTCAGCTATTCCACCTTCCACTACCCAGCCAAAACCATGCCTTTCTTCATATTTACACTGTCCAACAGCATCGTCCCTGAACCAGATGGGATGGGGGTTAGGATGAGGGCAAGGGGTCCTGTGGTTAGGGTTAGGGTAAGGGGTCCTGGGGTTAGGGTTAGGGTAAGAGGATTTGGGGTAGGGGTAGTAGAAAGCAGGGTCCGTCAGGAGCCGTTAATTCCTTGGCCTCTTTCTCGCCAGTTGCTTGTGGGAAACGATTCCTAAAAATTGGACAGCATCGGTCCAACATGGAGAAGACTAAAGCAGTGTTTTAGAAGGGCACCCCAATGCTGTTCCAGGCGGCACTGGCCAGGGTTAGGTAAGAACGGTAATATCCGTGGACCGACCCCGTCGGTCCAACGTTATGCACGGGCCCTCCTGGAACATAGGGTGCCCCTCACTTGGTAAAATAACCTTGTACAAACACTATTAAATATAGTTGTCTTTACGTGTGGGTAGGTTTCTAAAGAAGCTATCCCCTTTTACACGGTAGGTGGTAGTCTTAGTTCTCAGGTGAGTATAATCGTCTCAAATTAGAGTTTAGGTAGTTCTCAAGTGAGTATAATATTCTCAAATTAGAGTTATAGGTGGTTCAAAAAATTCTGCTACAATGCAGTTGTTATAAGTAGACCATTTGCCATCATTAAATCATCCCTAGTTGGGGTAGGTAATTCCTCTTATTTTCCTTTTTTTCAGGTAAGGCAATTACATAGGTAAGTATCAGTTAATACTGTAATAACACATCCATAGTTGCAATCTTTAAGCCCGCCGCGACGTTTCGATTGAAATAAATCTTCTTCAGGCTTGGGCTTAAGATGTGTGATAAGTGGTAATAAACACAAGTCATTTTGCTTTGTTTGTGATGAGTGCATGGAGCATTTTGTCCTATGCTGGCTGAGGTCAGAGTGAGCAGTGAGCTGTTTGCTGATCTGCCTTATATACTCTCTGCCTCTGTTAGACTCCTCCCCTTTCTTTTACAAAACTCTTTTCGAGACAATGTGAAGGGTGGATCCAATTGAAATGTGAGGTGGGTAATTCCTTTTCTTAAGGTAATTACCAGGTAAGTATTTGTCATATTATTATGTTAATGTTTTTTTCTGTTTGAAATAAAACATGTAGTAAATCCAATGGTGTTGTCTGTAATTCCTTCTTTATACCTTTTTTCAGGTGAGGTAATTACACAGGTGAATATTCTGTATTGTAGTTATGTACATGTTTCTTCGGTTTGAAATAAAACATGTAATAAACCAATTGGTGTTGTTAGTGGATAATTCTTCCCTTTTTCCTCTTTACAGTTAAAAAAGGAAAAAAGGTGAATACTCCGTAGTGTTTAAATCTCAGCTATTCCACCTTCCACTACCCAGCCAAAACCATGCCTTTCTTCATATTTACACTGTCCAACAGCATCGTCCCTGAACCAGATGGGATGGGGGTTAGGATGAGGGCAAGGGGTCCTGTGGTTAGGGTTAGGGTAAGGGGTCCTGGGGTTAGGGTTAGGGTAAGAGGATTTGGGGTAGGGGTAGTAGAAAGCAGGGTCCGTCAGGAGCCGTTAATTCCTTGGCCTCTTTCTCGCCAGTTGCTTGTGGGAAACGATTCCTAAAAATTGGACAGCATCGGTCCAACATGGAGAAGACTAAAGCAGTGTTTTAGAAGGGCACCCCAATGCTGTTCCAGGCGGCACTGGCCAGGGTTAGGTAAGAACGGTAATATCCGTGGACCGACCCCGTCGGTCCAACGTTATGCACGGGCCCTCCTGGAACATAGGGTGCCCCTCACTTGGTAAAATAACCTTGTACAAACACTATTAAATATAGTTGTCTTTACGTGTGGGTAGGTTTCTAAAGAAGCTATCCCCTTTTACACGGTAGGTGGTAGTCTTAGTTCTCAGGTGAGTATAATCGTCTCAAATTAGAGTTTAGGTAGTTCTCAAGTGAGTATAATATTCTCAAATTAGAGTTATAGGTGGTTCAAAAAATTCTGCTACAATGCAGTTGTTATAAGTAGACCATTTGCCATCATTAAATCATCCCTAGTTGGGGTAGGTAATTCCTCTTATTTTCCTTTTTTCAGGTAAGGCAATTACATAGGTAAGTATCAGTTAATACTGTAATAACACATCCATAGTTGCAATCTTTAAGCCCGCCGCGACGTTTCGATTGAAATAAATCTTCTTCAGGCTTGGGCTTAAGATGTGTGATAAGTGGTAATAAACACAAGTCATTTTGCTTTGTTTGTGATGAGTGCATGGAGCATTTTGTCCTATGCTGGCTGAGGTCAGAGTGAGCAGTGAGCTGTTTGCTGATCTGCCTTATATACTCTCTGCCTCTGTTAGACTCCTCCCCTTTCTTTTACAAAACTCTTTTCGAGACAATGTGAAGGGTGGATCCAATTGAAATGTGAGGTGGGTAATTCCTTTTCTTAAGGTAATTACCAGGTAAGTATTTGTCATATTATTATGTTAATGTTTTTTTCTGTTTGAAATAAAACATGTAGTAAATCCAATGGTGTTGTCTGTAATTCCTTCTTTATACCTTTTTTCAGGTGAGGTAATTACACAGGTGAATATTCTGTATTGTAGTTATGTACATGTTTCTTCGGTTTGAAATAAAACATGTAATAAACCAATTGGTGTTGTTAGTGGATAATTCTTCCCTTTTTCCTCTTTACAGTTAAAAAAGGAAAAAAGGTGAATACTCCGTAGTGTTTAAATCTCAGCTATTCCACCTTCCACTACCCAGCCAAAACCATGCCTTTCTTCATATTTACACTGTCCAACAGCATCGTCCCTGAACCAGATGGGATGGGGGTTAGGATGAGGGCAAGGGGTCCTGTGGTTAGGGTTAGGGTAAGGGGTCCTGGGGTTAGGGTTAGGGTAAGAGGATTTGGGGTAGGGGTAGTAGAAAGCAGGGTCCGTCAGGAGCCGTTAATTCCTTGGCCTCTTTCTCGCCAGTTGCTTGTGGGAAACGATTCCTAAAAATTGGACAGCATCGGTCCAACATGGAGAAGACTAAAGCAGTGTTTTAGAAGGGCACCCCAATGCTGTTCCAGGCGGCACTGGCCAGGGTTAGGTAAGAACGGTAATATCCGTGGACCGACCCCGTCGGTCCAACGTTATGCACGGGCCCTCCTGGAACATAGGGTGCCCCTCACTTGGTAAAATAACCTTGTACAAACACTATTAAATATAGTTGTCTTTACGTGTGGGTAGGTTTCTAAAGAAGCTATCCCCTTTTACACGGTAGGTGGTAGTCTTAGTTCTCAGGTGAGTATAATCGTCTCAAATTAGAGTTTAGGTAGTTCTCAAGTGAGTATAATATTCTCAAATTAGAGTTATAGGTGGTTCAAAAAATTCTGCTACAATGCAGTTGTTATAAGTAGACCATTTGCCATCATTAAATCATCCCTAGTTGGGGTAGGTAATTCCTCTTATTTTCCTTTTTTTCAGGTAAGGCAATTACATAGGTAAGTATCAGTTAATACTGTAATAACACATCCATAGTTGCAATCTTTAAGCCCGCCGCGACGTTTCGATTGAAATAAATCTTCTTCAGGCTTGGGCTTAAGATGTGTGATAAGTGGTAATAAACACAAGTCATTTTGCTTTGTTTGTGATGAGTGCATGGAGCATTTTGTCCTATGCTGGCTGAGGTCAGAGTGAGCAGTGAGCTGTTTGCTGATCTGCCTTATATACTCTCTGCCTCTGTTAGACTCCTCCCCTTTCTTTTACAAAACTCTTTTCGAGACAATGTGAAGGGTGGATCCAATTGAAATGTGAGGTGGGTAATTCCTTTTCTTAAGGTAATTACCAGGTAAGTATTTGTCATATTATTATGTTAATGTTTTTTTCTGTTTGAAATAAAACATGTAGTAAATCCAATGGTGTTGTCTGTAATTCCTTCTTTATACCTTTTTTCAGGTGAGGTAATTACACAGGTGAATATTCTGTATTGTAGTTATGTACATGTTTCTTCGGTTTGAAATAAAACATGTAATAAACCAATTGGTGTTGTTAGTGGATAATTCTTCCCTTTTTCCTCTTTACAGTTAAAAAAGGAAAAAAGGTGAATACTCCGTAGTGTTTAAATCTCAGCTATTCCACCTTCCACTACCCAGCCAAAACCATGCCTTTCTTCATATTTACACTGTCCAACAGCATCGTCCCTGAACCAGATGGGATGGGGGTTAGGATGAGGGCAAGGGGTCCTGTGGTTAGGGTTAGGGTAAGGGGTCCTGGGGTTAGGGTTAGGGTAAGAGGATTTGGGGTAGGGGTAGTAGAAAGCAGGGTCCGTCAGGAGCCGTTAATTCCTTGGCCTCTTTCTCGCCAGTTGCTTGTGGGAAACGATTCCTAAAAATTGGACAGCATCGGTCCAACATGGAGAAGACTAAAGCAGTGTTTTAGAAGGGCACCCCAATGCTGTTCCAGGCGGCACTGGCCAGGGTTAGGTAAGAACGGTAATATCCGTGGACCGACCCCGTCGGTCCAACGTTATGCACGGGCCCTCCTGGAACATAGGGTGCCCCTCACTTGGTAAAATAACCTTGTACAAACACTATTAAATATAGTTGTCTTTACGTGTGGGTAGGTTTCTAAAGAAGCTATCCCCTTTTACACGGTAGGTGGTAGTCTTAGTTCTCAGGTGAGTATAATCGTCTCAAATTAGAGTTTAGGTAGTTCTCAAGTGAGTATAATATTCTCAAATTAGAGTTATAGGTGGTTCAAAAAATTCTGCTACAATGCAGTTGTTATAAGTAGACCATTTGCCATCATTAAATCATCCCTAGTTGGGGTAGGTAATTCCTCTTATTTTCCTTTTTTCAGGTAAGGCAATTACATAGGTAAGTATCAGTTAATACTGTAATAACACATCCATAGTTGCAATCTTTAAGCCCGCCGCGACGTTTCGATTGAAATAAATCTTCTTCAGGCTTGGGCTTAAGATGTGTGATAAGTGGTAATAAACACAAGTCATTTTGCTTTGTTTGTGATGAGTGCATGGAGCATTTTGTCCTATGCTGGCTGAGGTCAGAGTGAGCAGTGAGCTGTTTGCTGATCTGCCTTATATACTCTCTGCCTCTGTTAGACTCCTCCCCTTTCTTTTACAAAACTCTTTTCGAGACAATGTGAAGGGTGGATCCAATTGAAATGTGAGGTGGGTAATTCCTTTTCTTAAGGTAATTACCAGGTAAGTATTTGTCATATTATTATGTTAATGTTTTTTTCTGTTTGAAATAAAACATGTAGTAAATCCAATGGTGTTGTCTGTAATTCCTTCTTTATACCTTTTTTCAGGTGAGGTAATTACACAGGTGAATATTCTGTATTGTAGTTATGTACATGTTTCTTCGGTTTGAAATAAAACATGTAATAAACCAATTGGTGTTGTTAGTGGATAATTCTTCCCTTTTTCCTCTTTACAGTTAAAAAAGGAAAAAAGGTGAATACTCCGTAGTGTTTAAATCTCAGCTATTCCACCTTCCACTACCCAGCCAAAACCATGCCTTTCTTCATATTTACACTGTCCAACAGCATCGTCCCTGAACCAGATGGGATGGGGGTTAGGATGAGGGCAAGGGGTCCTGTGGTTAGGGTTAGGGTAAGGGGTCCTGGGGTTAGGGTTAGGGTAAGAGGATTTGGGGTAGGGGTAGTAGAAAGCAGGGTCCGTCAGGAGCCGTTAATTCCTTGGCCTCTTTCTCGCCAGTTGCTTGTGGGAAACGATTCCTAAAAATTGGACAGCATCGGTCCAACATGGAGAAGACTAAAGCAGTGTTTTAGAAGGGCACCCCAATGCTGTTCCAGGCGGCACTGGCCAGGGTTAGGTAAGAACGGTAATATCCGTGGACCGACCCCGTCGGTCCAACGTTATGCACGGGCCCTCCTGGAACATAGGGTGCCCCTCACTTGGTAAAATAACCTTGTACAAACACTATTAAATATAGTTGTCTTTACGTGTGGGTAGGTTTCTAAAGAAGCTATCCCCTTTTACACGGTAGGTGGTAGTCTTAGTTCTCAGGTGAGTATAATCGTCTCAAATTAGAGTTTAGGTAGTTCTCAAGTGAGTATAATATTCTCAAATTAGAGTTATAGGTGGTTCAAAAAATTCTGCTACAATGCAGTTGTTATAAGTAGACCATTTGCCATCATTAAATCATCCCTAGTTGGGGTAGGTAATTCCTCTTATTTTCCTTTTTTCAGGTAAGGCAATTACATAGGTAAGTATCAGTTAATACTGTAATAACACATCCATAGTTGCAATCTTTAAGCCCGCCGCGACGTTTCGATTGAAATAAATCTTCTTCAGGCTTGGGCTTAAGATGTGTGATAAGTGGTAATAAACACAAGTCATTTTGCTTTGTTTGTGATGAGTGCATGGAGCATTTTGTCCTATGCTGGCTGAGGTCAGAGTGAGCAGTGAGCTGTTTGCTGATCTGCCTTATATACTCTCTGCCTCTGTTAGACTCCTCCCCTTTCTTTTACAAAACTCTTTTCGAGACAATGTGAAGGGTGGATCCAATTGAAATGTGAGGTGGGTAATTCCTTTTCTTAAGGTAATTACCAGGTAAGTATTTGTCATATTATTATGTTAATGTTTTTTTCTGTTTGAAATAAAACATGTAGTAAATCCAATGGTGTTGTCTGTAATTCCTTCTTTATACCTTTTTTCAGGTGAGGTAATTACACAGGTGAATATTCTGTATTGTAGTTATGTACATGTTTCTTCGGTTTGAAATAAAACATGTAATAAACCAATTGGTGTTGTTAGTGGATAATTCTTCCCTTTTTCCTCTTTACAGTTAAAAAAGGAAAAAAGGTGAATACTCCGTAGTGTTTAAATCTCAGCTATTCCACCTTCCACTACCCAGCCAAAACCATGCCTTTCTTCATATTTACACTGTCCAACAGCATCGTCCCTGAACCAGATGGGATGGGGGTTAGGATGAGGGCAAGGGGTCCTGTGGTTAGGGTTAGGGTAAGGGGTCCTGGGGTTAGGGTTAGGGTAAGAGGATTTGGGGTAGGGGTAGTAGAAAGCAGGGTCCGTCAGGAGCCGTTAATTCCTTGGCCTCTTTCTCGCCAGTTGCTTGTGGGAAACGATTCCTAAAAATTGGACAGCATCGGTCCAACATGGAGAAGACTAAAGCAGTGTTTTAGAAGGGCACCCCAATGCTGTTCCAGGCGGCACTGGCCAGGGTTAGGTAAGAACGGTAATATCCGTGGACCGACCCCGTCGGTCCAACGTTATGCACGGGCCCTCCTGGAACATAGGGTGCCCCTCACTTGGTAAAATAACCTTGTACAAACACTATTAAATATAGTTGTCTTTACGTGTGGGTAGGTTTCTAAAGAAGCTATCCCCTTTTACACGGTAGGTGGTAGTCTTAGTTCTCAGGTGAGTATAATCGTCTCAAATTAGAGTTTAGGTAGTTCTCAAGTGAGTATAATATTCTCAAATTAGAGTTATAGGTGGTTCAAAAAATTCTGCTACAATGCAGTTGTTATAAGTAGACCATTTGCCATCATTAAATCATCCCTAGTTGGGGTAGGTAATTCCTCTTATTTTCCTTTTTTCAGGTAAGGCAATTACATAGGTAAGTATCAGTTAATACTGTAATAACACATCCATAGTTGCAATCTTTAAGCCCGCCGCGACGTTTCGATTGAAATAAATCTTCTTCAGGCTTGGGCTTAAGATGTGTGATAAGTGGTAATAAACACAAGTCATTTTGCTTTGTTTGTGATGAGTGCATGGAGCATTTTGTCCTATGCTGGCTGAGGTCAGAGTGAGCAGTGAGCTGTTTGCTGATCTGCCTTATATACTCTCTGCCTCTGTTAGACTCCTCCCCTTTCTTTTACAAAACTCTTTTCGAGACAATGTGAAGGGTGGATCCAATTGAAATGTGAGGTGGGTAATTCCTTTTCTTAAGGTAATTACCAGGTAAGTATTTGTCATATTATTATGTTAATGTTTTTTTCTGTTTGAAATAAAACATGTAGTAAATCCAATGGTGTTGTCTGTAATTCCTTCTTTATACCTTTTTTCAGGTGAGGTAATTACACAGGTGAATATTCTGTATTGTAGTTATGTACATGTTTCTTCGGTTTGAAATAAAACATGTAATAAACCAATTGGTGTTGTTAGTGGATAATTCTTCCCTTTTTCCTCTTTACAGTTAAAAAAGGAAAAAAGGTGAATACTCCGTAGTGTTTAAATCTCAGCTATTCCACCTTCCACTACCCAGCCAAAACCATGCCTTTCTTCATATTTACACTGTCCAACAGCATCGTCCCTGAACCAGATGGGATGGGGGTTAGGATGAGGGCAAGGGGTCCTGTGGTTAGGGTTAGGGTAAGGGGTCCTGGGGTTAGGGTTAGGGTAAGAGGATTTGGGGTAGGGGTAGTAGAAAGCAGGGTCCGTCAGGAGCCGTTAATTCCTTGGCCTCTTTCTCGCCAGTTGCTTGTGGGAAACGATTCCTAAAAATTGGACAGCATCGGTCCAACATGGAGAAGACTAAAGCAGTGTTTTAGAAGGGCACCCCAATGCTGTTCCAGGCGGCACTGGCCAGGGTTAGGTAAGAACGGTAATATCCGTGGACCGACCCCGTCGGTCCAACGTTATGCACGGGCCCTCCTGGAACATAGGGTGCCCCTCACTTGGTAAAATAACCTTGTACAAACACTATTAAATATAGTTGTCTTTACGTGTGGGTAGGTTTCTAAAGAAGCTATCCCCTTTTACACGGTAGGTGGTAGTCTTAGTTCTCAGGTGAGTATAATCGTCTCAAATTAGAGTTTAGGTAGTTCTCAAGTGAGTATAATATTCTCAAATTAGAGTTATAGGTGGTTCAAAAAAATTCTGCTACAATGCAGTT